>NC_052471.1:22433841-22450278 GCF_009730915.1 Dioscorea cayenensis subsp. rotundata | reverse complement strand
GGAATTATTTTCTCATCTGGGGCCCCCGCACCCAGCCAAGACAGCAGGTTGTCTTCTGATCACCAGCCCTACAGCCATTATATTTAAACAAAACCCATTCCCAGCCACGTCTCATTTCATCGTTTTAAACGGTGTCCCCGAACCCGCAGCTGGAGCCCCTGTCAATCAGGTCTAATCCTGCTTTTTCCAGGCTCTTTCTTATTTGTCCCAGCACGTCTCCTGCCAAAACCCATCTTAGAGACATCCGATGAACCCCATCCCATAGCTTGATCGCTATTTACCTAGGCTCAAATCCTCATCCCATGCTTTCATAGCAAACCCACTACGACCCTTTTCTCTTTGATTATTTCATGAATCACCTTGTCTCCTTCTTTTTGAATGGCTCAATCGTGCCTGTCCGCTGGACGTTCAAAATCCCATCCCATAGCACCCCACGAGCCCACAGCTTTTTTGACAACTCACTTGAACAGTATTTTTTCACTAATGTCTCCTATTTGCTTAGCAACTTCAAACTCGATTCCTAAAAGAAATCAAAGGTTAGGATTTTGCTTCAAAACAAATAAATAGGAGACATTAAGTAAAGAAAAATAGGATTCAGGTTTTGTTTTCAAAATTGGAGACATTTCAGAAAGAAAACATAGGATTAGTGTTTTTGATTAGTATAGTAGGTATTCAAAAAAGGAAACATAGGATTAATGTTTTGATAGAAAAATAGGAGATATTACTATAAGAAAACATAGGATTAGGGTTTTGATTAAAAAATAGTAGACATTCGAAAATGAAAGCATAGGATTAGGCGTTTGATTGAAATATAATACACATTCCAAAAAGAAAAGAAAGGAATAGGGTTTTGATTCAAAAATAGGAGATAATCCGAAAAGTAAAGAAAGAATTAGAGGTTTGATTCAAAACAGAAAATGGGACACATTTTATAAAGAAAGCATAGGATTAGGGTTTTGATTAAAAAATGTAGACATTTTGAAAAGAAAAAAATAGGATTTGAATTTTCATTAAAAAATATGATACATTTCAAAAAGAAAACATAGGATTAGGGTTTTGATTGAAAAATAGAAGTTATTACTCTAAGATAACATAAGATTAGGTTTTTGACTGAAAAATAGGAGACATTAATATAAAAAAAATACAGGATAAGGGTTTTAATTAAAAAATAGAAAAATTTTTGGAAAGGAAAGTAAGGATTAGATTTTGATTGAAAAATAGAGGGAACTCCGAAAACAAAACATAGGTTTGGGTTTTGATTCAAAACTGATAAATAGGAGACATTAATAAAAAAACATAGAATTAGGGTTTTGATTTAAATATAGTAGGCATTGCAAAAAGAAAACATAGGAGTAGGGTTTTGATTAAAAAATAAGAGATATTACTATATGTAAATGTAGGTTTAGAGTTTTGAATGAGAAATAGTAGACATTCTTATAAGAAATAGAGGATTTGCATTTTAATTAATTAGTGGTTGACATTCCAAAAAGAAAACATAGGATTAGGGTTTTGATTGAAAAGTAGGAGATATTACCATAAAAAAACATTGGATTAGTTATTTTATTAAAAACCCAATAAATAGTGGACATTCCGAAAAAAAAACATTGGATTAGGGCTTTTATTCAGATATAGCACACATTCCAAAAAGAAAACATAGGATTAGGGTTTAAATTCAAAATTATGAGCCATTCCGAAAAAAAAAACATTCGATTCAAAAATGAAAATATATTAGACATTACAATAAAAAAAACATAGGATTATTATTTTGATTAAAAAATATCAGACATAGGATTAGAGTGTTTGATAAGAGCTTGTGTTTTAAGAATGCGAAGTATTCTTTCCTTATGATGAGCATGACCTTTATCAGATTTAAGCGCTAATACATGTGTATTTGTGTTCTTTTGCGCATGTAGGGTTGTGAAGCTAAGTATTAAGAAAAGAAGCCAAAAGTAGATCGTGAACGCACAATTTCATGGAATCCTGGAAGAACCAAACACGAAGACACAAGTGTGGCTCTAAGATACGTGAATGTGTGCCAACCCCCATTTGTATTGAATCCATTACAATGAGTTGGAGGGGCACAAAGGCCGTTACATTTGCGTATCTCAATTTGCACAATGATAGCAAGATCTTCACCAATGAATCCGTTTATTGAAGAAGCGATGCAATCTAAGGTATAAACATATGCCCGTTTAAATTGCCTAGATGAAAAGTGGATTCCGGAGTATTTTTTTTTGGGGGGGTAATGTAGCAGTTACTGTTCACAACCGGCCGAAAATCAGAATTCCAGAGAATCCACACGGGCGTGTGGAAATTCTACAGGCCCTTGTGGAAATTCCACAGAGGCGTGTGGAACATCCACAGGCCCATGTGGATGCCCGATTAAAGCCTATTTAAAGCCGTTTTTCAACCCAATTTCAGCATTTTTTTCTCCATCTTTTTCAAAACTTTCAAGAGGGTGGTGGCTAGGGTTTTGAGAGGTTTTGGCAAGGCTTCTAGAGTTGTTCTCCGGCTTCGGCACCATGCTCCACTTGGAAGAAGGTTATTGGGAGAGCTTTCATCGGCACCGATCCGGCGAGGTGTGCCCTAGGCCGTCAAGGGGACCTTTGGAGGAGACAAGGCCACTCCACAAGACCATCGACACAACTATCGAGGCGGTTTTTCTATGGATTACTTGTTTTTACATTCAATTTCATTGTTGATTGTAACTAGTTTCACGGAGAGCTAAACCTCTAGTGGGTACTTGGAGTTGTGAACCCTAGGATGCTATTGTTTATTTAAACCTTTTATTTTGCTTTCCATTATTGATGTTTTAATTGAGTTCTAATCTTGAATACTTTTTAAATGATTTCTCCCTTAGAGTGACACGAGGGTTGAGAGTCTATATTGGTAACCCTTGTGGATGGGTGACACGCCGTGAGGGTTAGACAAAGCTAGATTGGAGACGGTTGAGAAGCTGAGTCGAGAGTTAGTGGAGCGTCCCCTTTCCCCTTCGATTTGATTTACTCTACCTCCATGTTCTAAGAGTTCTTTGGGGTCATAGTAGAGTGAACATGCTAAGCGATGAACTTCCGCAGTGGCCTAGTTGCAAAGGCAACGAAGTGAAGCGTTGAAGTGATTTTAGCACCTAGGGCTTAATTGTGACTAGGGGCCTTCCGCCTGGACTAAAGGGTTAGGTCTACAAATAGGAATAAGGTTTATCACTTGGAATCCTTAGACCGTCTTGCAACTGTACATAGTGTGAGGTGTTGAGATTAATCGATTTCTCCATCAGGACTTCGTGTATAGTTACTCATGGTTGACCTTAGATTTGGGACCGTGTATTGAAGGATTTCACGACTAATTAATGCATTAATTAGGAAGCATAATAGTTGGTTCTGCACTTGAAATGATTGTCCTAGCCGGAACAATATCTGAGTACCCCATTTATATCGATTGCCCTATCTCTCAATTTTATTGTGCCTCTCATTCTTATTTCTTTTATCTCTTTTTATATAAATCTCATTCATCATACCATCGATTTATTCTCATTATAGTTAGATAGCAATCGTTGTGTTTCAATTACTTCAACCTGGGATTAATTACTTCGACATCCGTACACTTGCGGTTTACACACCTATTCTGTCGTGTCTGTTTTGATTGAAAAATATGAGACATTCCAAAAATAAAAGATAGGATTAGTGTTTTGATTCTAAATATACTAGACATTCTGAAAGAAAACATAGCATTAGTTTTTGATTGAAAAAATATGAGACATTACTATAAGAAAATATAGTATTAGGGTTTTGATTAAAAAATAGTAGACATTATGAATAGAAATCATTGAATTATTGTTTTGATTGAAATATTGTAGTCATTCTGAAAAGAAAAATAAATGGTTAGGGTTTTGATTGATAAATATGAGGCATTTCAAAAAAAAAATATAGGATTATAGTTTTGAATAAAAAATTGTAGACATTCCGGGAAAAAACCATATGATTAGGGTTTTGATTGAAAAATATGATGCATTATGAGAACAAAACATAGGATAATTGTTTTAATTCAAAAATAGAAGACATTCCCAAAAGAAAATATAAGATTATGGTTTGCTTAAAAAATAGGAGGCATTACAAAATAAAACTTGGGATTATGGTTTTAATCAAAATCAATGAGACTTACGAAAGGAAAACATTTGATTATTTTTTTGATTCAACAATAACAAACATTCCCGAAAGAAAAATATAATATGAGGTTTTTCATTTAAAAATAGGAGGTATTCCAAAAAGAAAATGTAGGGCATTCCAAAAATAAAACATAGGATTAGTGGTTTATTTAAAAATAGAAGACATTATTGTAAGAAAACATACGATTATTATTTTGATTCTAAAATACAAGTCATTACCAAAAGAAAGTGTAAGATTAGGGTTTTGATTCAAAAATAGGAGGCATTTCGAAAACAATATATAGGATTATCAGTTTTTAATAAAATAAACATTAACAAATATTTTCTTATCAAAAGTGATAAATTTGAGACCTTAATAAAAGAAAACATAGGATTTAGATTTGGTTTACAAAATAGGAGACATTACGAAAAGAAAACATAGAATTATAGTTTTGATTCAAATAGAGTAGCCATTTTGAAAAAAAAAACATAGGATTAGGGTTTTGATTAAAAAATATTAGACATTACTATATGAAAATATAGGATTAGTGTCTTGAATAAAAAACAGTAGACATTCTGAAAAGAAAACATAGGATTAGGATTTTGGTTGAAATATATTAGGCATTATAAAAAGAAAACATATGATTAGGGTATTGATTGAAAAATATGAGATATTTCAAAAATAAAACAAAGGATTTTAGTTTTGAATAATAAATAGTAGACATTCCAAAATGAACATGGGAAGAGGGTTTTGATTAAAAAATAGGAGAAATTCAAAAAAGATCTCTTCAATTGTACATTAAGAACTCCATGGAATGAGCAAACTCCACTTCCTAGGTGCCTCTAACTAAACGTTGATGCCCTTAGGTCATGTGGTGAAGGCTTATCATCATCCTCTTGAGAGTTCCCACCTTGGAGAAAAAGACTCTCGAACAAAAGATACTTCGAAACCTTAGATTTGGGAGATAAGAAGAACTTTTCAGGCTCAACACGGCCTGAGCATAGTCGTGCTTAGGTCATTCTCTTCTTGGGACTTATGAGTGAAATGGGTAAGTGTCATCCGGATAAAATCATGGGGAGAGCACAGTCGTGCTCTTCCCATGCTCAGCTAGAGCACGCTCATGAAAGAGGCATGCAGACCATGCTTCCCCTGAAAACACAAGAAGCTCCCTTCCAAAGATAATCATATGGAGATAGCACCATCGTGCTTCCCCCGTGTTTCCGATGAAGAGTACAAGAGCTTCAATTTAGAGAAAACCTTGAGGAGGTGGCATGCCCATGCTCTTTTTTAGTTGATTTTAACCACGATTTCACTACTATTTGTTTTGAGCCTTAAAATCTTGCACCATGAACAAACATACCCAAATGGCATCATTTATATACAAAAAGTGATAAAAAGACAAGCAGGAGAGTAAATCGGAAGTATGCAAAACATGATATGAAATGTACTCATCAAATACCACCATATTTGAATCATTGCTCATCCTCATATAATTACAATCAACTCAACAAAAAGAAAAGGATGAGGGCATGACCTCTGATCTCAACGTTATAGAAAAATCCAAAGTCTAGAGCTCTCAATGTCAGTTAAGGAAAAGATCAAGAATGCTCAAATAAAAACTTTAATCTTCTTTTCAAAGACCTCATGAGTGTGTACAAACCCTAAGTATAGTGCCCCATTCGTCATTTGGGTTAACATAGCCAATAGAGACTTTAGTTCTAACTAAAAAAACTGGGTAGTAGCTTCAAATACCTAAAGATAGCCTTCTCTCCTAGTAGGTCATCAAATGTACACTTATAATGCCAAAAATTTGACTTCTCAAATGTGGCTTTCACTCTTTTAGGTAGCCAAAGGATGGTGTAGCATTAGCAGTGGTAGCCGAAGGATGGTGAACTCTGTACTCAATCCCACGAGCTCTGTGAGTACTGTGTAGCATACCCATCGATCGCAATGTCTCAAGGGACATAGGGACAACTCTTCCCACAATCCTTATATGATCAATCACTTGGAGGATACCCATCCTCCATTACTAACCATGTGATGTAGGGGCTGACAAAAAACGTACCAATCCGAGGGTTAGTCCCCGGATGAGCAATAGAAACTTCTACCTCATAACGCAAATGTAAATGAAATACATTTATCATACTCAGTAAAAAATCAAAATCGCGTCGACTGATGATGGTAGTGCTGGCCCCATGACCTGCCAGGGAGTGCCTGAGCAAGAAATGAATGTATTGGACGGTAAGGGATCAAAGGGTGTAGCCTTAGACCGGCGTGGGTCATAAGAAGAATCGGTGCTGAGTCTGTGCCGAGCGTCCTCCAAAGACTCCACTTACCCTAGAAATTAACAAAGCGTTATAAGCCAGAGTACAAGGTGCATGGAGAACTCGGCCAAACTCATCCTATGTAGTGCGCCAAAGACCTGGAAGTGAATAGTATTAGCATGATGGAACCTGAGTGTCCCTAGTGACAACTCAAAAGTAGCCAACAGTTCTAGCGCTAATTGCTCAAGGTCTTGATTGAGGAGCGGATGATGGAGCAGTCTACTGTGGTGCTACTTGACCTTGTCCTTGTTGCCTCTATGAAAAATTTGGAAGATTCCTCTATCCTGTATTTTATGTGTTGTTTGTATGGGTTGTTTTCAAATTGATAATTCTGCCCAACGAAATCAACCTGTTGAGTTTGTCCAACACCCATATCAAAAGAAGAAGTACTAGGATTAGTCTGAGACCCCTAACTCTCACAATGAATTACTAAAGTTTGAGACATCGACTGCATAGTATGAAGCCTCATAGTGATTGCTTCAACTTGTGCTAGTAAAGTAGTAATGGCATCCACTTGGTAAATTCAAGCTACCTTCGCCGGTTTATTCTTCTCGGCACTGCTTTGATAACCAATGTTTTTCATTTTATCTATCAAACTGTATGCTACACTTGGTTGTTTACTACACAAACAATCCCCTAGAAGCTGTATCAAGCATCTGCATAGTAGCAGCACAAAGAATCCCCTAAAAACAGAGCAGGAGAAGTAAAAATGAATGAAAATAAAGAAAACAAAGGCTATTCACAAGAATGAAAAAATATAAACAATAACTAAATCACTAGAATCCTAATTTTCTTAAAAGTTGCTAGTCCCTGACAATAGCGCCAAGAACTTGATGCTACTCTCAGTTAGTGCATGGATCATTACAAGTAATATAATGATATGCCTCAAGGGTTAGGGTTGGCGAACCATAGGGACTGGGCTTTCTAGTATTGGTTGATTTTCTAATGTCTAGTCAGACCCAAGAGTGATAATATGGTTGACCAACTAAGGAAGAAAGAAAAGATGGAAAAATAACAGGAAGCCTAGGGTTGAGTCTTTGCCAATAAAAGAGTAGTGCCCTAGGATAATGCCTATGTGCTGAGTGTACTAACTTGAGTCTAATGTCGACCAAGGTACATTCTAAGATCCTTGTTGGTGCTAAAAAGATTTGTTGCATCTACAGCTCTCAAACACGCCAAGTTTTCCTAAATCAACTATAGGTCTCATACAGGCTATGTTTTGCAGCTACATAAGGTAATTACAACTATGACAATCAACATATGCAAGTTTTGTCAAAGCAACTAAGCAAATCAAGCGTGCCAAGTTATACAACACATGAATTAAAACAAGAATGCAATAGAACTCCATAGACATGAAAATCAAGTAGTCACTGTACATTAAGTAGCATAGTTCAATATCCTGGGGCACCGTGGAAAGGTTATCCCCTCATGAATTCATACAATTGAGTGAAAAAAATAAATGCACTAAAGAGAGAAATCATAACTTTCCCTTTTACAAAAATTTCTTCAATTGTATGTCAAGAACACCATGGAATGAGCAAACACCACTTCTCAGGTGCCTCTAACTCAACCATGATCCCCTTAGGTCATTGGTGAATGCTTATCATCATCCTCTTGAGAGCTCCAACACCGGAGTAAAGGACTCTCGAATAAAAAATACTTCAAAACTCTAGATCTAGGAGATAAAAAGGACTTTTTGGGCTCAACACAGCTAAGTATGGTCATGCTTAGGCCTTGCCCTTCTTGGGACTTTTGAGTGAAATGGCTAAGTGTCATCCCAAGAAAATCAAAAGGAGAGCACGGTCGTGCTCATCCTGTGCTCAGCTTGAGCACGCTCGTGAAAGCGGCACGCTGACTATGCTACCCCTGAAAACACAAGAAGCTCCCATCCTGAGATAATCATAGGGAAAAAGCACACCTGTGCTTTGCCCATGCTTCCATTGAAGAGTAGAGGAGCTTTAATTTAGAAAAAATTATGGGGAGGTGGCAAGCATGTGCTTAGCCTGGACACTTAGAGAAATTGTCTTTTTAGTTAATCTTATCCCAGATTTCACTCCTACTTATTTTGAGCCCTAAAATAATGCATCATGAACAAACAAACATACCCACAGTAGCATCATTTATAAAGAAAAAGTTCTACAAGAAAACCCATAATTATGAATCATTGGTATGCAAAACATGATATGAAATGTACTTATCAGCATTCAAATAAAAGACATAGGATTGGGGTTTTTATTAAAAATTATGAGATATTACCAAAACAAAACATATGATTAAGGTTTTGATTGAAAAATATAAGTCATTTCGAAAAGAAAAATAGGATTAAGGTTTTGATTAAAAACTAAAAAATAGTTCACATTCCAGAAAGAAAACATAGGATTAGGATTTTCATTCAAAAATAGCAGACATTCCAAAAAGAAAACATAGGATTATAGTTTTGATTAAAAATAGGAGCCACTCAAAAAAGAATAAAATAGGATTATGGTTTTGATTGAAAAATTGGTGAAATTACGAAAAGAAAACTTAAGGTTATTCTTTTGATTCAAATATAGCAGGCATTCAAAAAAAAAAAAATTAGATTAGGTTTTTGATTAAAAATTATGAGGAATTCCAAAAAAAATTTAGGATTACGGTTTTGATTAAAAAAATATGAGACATCTCGAAAAGGAAACATACGATCATTGTTTTGATTAAAAAATAGCAGACATTCCCAAAATAAAACGTAAGATTAGGGATTTGATTCAAAACATAGGAGACATTCTGAAAAGAAAACATTGGACTAGGATTTTTATTCAAAAACAAGAGGCATTACGAAAAGAAAGCCTTGAATTAGGGTTTTGAATAAAAGATAGCGGAGATTCCCAAAGGAAAAAGATAGGATTAGGGTTTTGATTCAAACAAATCAGGCATTCTGAAAAAAATGAAGGATTATGGTTTTGATTCACAACTAAAAACTAGGACACATTCCGTACAGAAAATATAGGATTATTGTTTTGATTCAAAAAAGATTGATATTCTGAAAAGAAAACATACATTAGGCTTTTGATTTAAAACTGATAAATAGGAGACATTAAGAAAATAAAACATAAGATTAGGGGTTTGATTCAAATATAGTAGGCATTCTAAAAATAAAACATATGATTAGGTTTTTGTTTCAAAAATAGAAGACATTCTTAAAAGAGAAGAAAGAATTAGGTTTATAATTGAAAAATATTAGACATTCTGAAAATAAAACACAGGATCATGGTTTTGATTCAAAACAGATGAATAGGAGACAATAAGAAAGGAAAACATATGATTTGTGTTTTGATTGTAAGATAAGAGACATTCCCATATGAGAACATAGGATTAGGGATTTGATTCAAAAATAGTAGACATTCTGAAAAGAAAAAAACATAGGATTAAGGTTTTGATTAAAAATAGTGGACATTCTCAAAAGAAAACATAGGATTAAAGTTTTGATTCAAAAATAGGGGCTATACCAAAAAGAAAACATATGATTATGGTTTTGATCATAAAATATGATACATGACATAAAGAAAATATAGGATTACTATTTTCAGTCAAAAATACCATATATTTCGAAAAAGAAAAGAAAGAATTTGGTTTTGGAATCAAAACTGATAAATACAAAAATTATGAAAAGAAAACTTAGGATTCTTGTTTCGATTTAAAGATAGGAGACATTTCGAAAAAAACATCGGATTAGCATTTTTATTCCAAAATAGGAAGCATTACTAATAGAAAAAATAGGATTAGGGTTTTGATTAAAAATTAGCGGAGATTCCCAAAACAAAATATAGGATTATTGTTATGATTCAAAAAATTAAACATTCAGAAAATAAACCAAAAGATTAGTATTTTAATTCAAAACTGAAAAATATGACACATTTTTAAAAGAAAAACATACGATTAGGGTTTTGATTCAGAAATAGTAGCGATTTCGAAAATAAAACATACGATTAGGGTTTTCATTCAAATATAGTAGACATTTCGAAAAGAAAAACTTAAGATTAATGTCTTGATTAAAAAAATAGAAGACATTCCCAAAATTTTACATTGGATTAGGGTTTTGATTAAAAAATAGCAAACATTTCCAAAAGAAAACATAGGATTAGGGTAAATTAGCCTCTCCAAAAAAAAAAATCTAGTATTATGGTTTTGATTGAAACTTATGAGACATTATGAAAAGAAATAATAGGATTATTTTTTTTTTAATTCAAAAATAGGAGACATCCTCAATAGAAAACATTAGATTAGGGTATTGATTAATAAATTTTAGGCATTAAAAAAAAACATAGGATTCTTGTTTTGATTAAAAAAACTGGAGGCATTCTGAAAAGAAAAAACATAGGATTACGTTTTGATTGAAAAATATTAGACATTCCAAAAATAAAACATAGGATCAGTGTTTTGATTGAAAAATACGAGACATTCTGAAATGAAAACATTTGTTAGGGTTTTGATTGAAAACTGATTAAAAAGAGATATGAAGAAAAACAAACATAAGATTAGGGTTTTTATTCAAATATAGTATATATTCCAAAAAAAAACATAGGATTAGAGTTTTGTTTGAAAAAAATAGAGACAATATAATAAGAAAACATACGATTAGGTTTTTGAATGAAAAATAGGAGACATTACTGTAAAAAAACATAGGATTAAGGTTTTATTAAAAAGATAGTAGACATGCATAAAAGAAAGCATAGGATTAGGATTTTTTTCAAACATAAGGAAAACATTGATTATTGTTTAGATTCAAAAACAACATTCATTAAAAAAACATAAGATTAGGGTTTTGATTAAAAAATAGGATACATTCCAAACAAAACTTAGGACTAGGGTTTTGATTCAAAAATATGAAACATAAAAAAAAGAAAACATACAATTATAGTTTTGCTTCAAAAATAGTAGACATTACCCCAAAGAAATAATAAGATTAGGGTTTTGATTCAAAAATACGATGTGTTCTGAAAAAAAAAACCATAGGATTAGTATTTTTATTCAAAGATAGGACGCATTATGAAAAGAAAACATAGGATTATGGTTTTGATAAAAAAATTAGCAGAGATTCCCGAAAGAAAAGATAGAGAACAATACTCTAAGAAAACATTGGAGTAGGGTATTGATTAAAAACGTTGGAGTCTTTCATTTTCTTATTATTATTGTTATTTTTTAAATAATAAATCATAAAATTAAACCATGTACCGAAAAAGGGGGTGGGTGTAACACGAGGACTTTGGAGGAGGTCGTCCATTCTAGTACTACTTTCACGGTAGCTAGCTTAACTTCGAAGTTATGATGGGATCTGGTGCTTTAGTGTTGGTATGAACGCACCCTATAGAAGTTCACCTGAGTTGAAAAAGAAAACATTCAGGTTTTTATTGAAAAATAGGGGGCATTTTCAAAAGAAAACATAAGATTAAGAGTTTTGATTAATAAATAGCACGCATTCTGAAACAAAATAACATAGAATTATGGATTTGATTAAAAAATATGAGACGTTACAAAATCCTAAGTTTTATTTTTAAAAATAGGAGAAATTTTGAAAAAAAATAATGGCTTAGGGTTTTGATTTAAAACTGAAAAATAGGACACATTTTGAAAAGAAAATGTAGCGAGCGATTTTGATTGAAAGATAGGTGATTTTCCAAACATAAAACATAGAACTAAGGTTTTATTAAAAATATAGTAGGCATTCTAAAAAAATATAGGATTAGGATGTTAATTGGAAAACAAGAGACATTATTTTACGAAAGCATAGGATTATGGTTTTGAATGAAGAATAGGACGAATTACTATAAGAAAACATAGGATTAGGGATTTGATTCAATAGGGATTTGATTCAAAAATAGTAAACATTACGAAAAGAAAAAAAAGGAATTAGGGTTTTGATTGAAAAATATGAGACATTGTGAGAAAAAAACATCAAATTAGGGTTTTGATTAAAAAAACATCAAATTCCCAAAATAAAAGATATGATTAGGGTTTTGATTCAAAAAATGGGACATTCCGAAAATAAAACAAGCAGTAGGGTTTTGATACAAACCAGGAAAATAAGACACATTCCGAAAAGAAAAAAAAGGATTAGTGTTATGATTCAAAATTAGCAGACATTGCGAAAACAAAAGAAATAGTCAAGTATTTTTATTGAAAAATAAGAGACATTCCGAAAATAAAACATAGGTTAGGGTTTTCGTTCAAATATAGTAGACATTCCGAAAAGAAAAAAACATATAGGATTAGGGTTTTGATTAAAAAATATGAGACATTAGTATAAGAAAATATAGGATTAGGAGTATGAATGGAATATAGGAGACATTATAATAAGAAAAAATGGGATTAAGGTTTTGATTAAAAATAATAGATATTCGTAAAAGAAAACATAGGATTATGGTTTTGATTGAAAAATATGAGACATTTCGGGAAAAAAAAAAAGCATTGGATTAGAGTTTTTATTGAAAAATAGGAGATATTACCATAAGAAAACATAGGATTAGGTTTTGATTAAAAAACAAAATTGGGGATATTTCCTAAAGAATACATAGGATTAGGGTTTTGATTCATAAATAAGAGCAATTCAGAAAGAAGAACATATAATTAGTGTTTTGATTCAAAACTTTAAAAATATGAGACATGACAAAAAGAAAACATAGGATTATTTTTTGATTCAATAATATGAGACATTTCAAAAATAAAACATAGAATTAGGGTTTTGATTCAAATATAGTAAGCATTCTGAAAAGAAAACATAGGATTTAGATTTTGATTGAAAAATAGGAGACATTACTAAAAGAAAACATAGGATTAGGGTATTGAATCAAAAATAGTAGACATTCCCAAAAATAACCTAGTATTACGGTTTTGATTGAAATATAGTAGGTATTCTGAAAAGAAAAACTTAAGATTAGTGTTTTGATTGAAAAATATGAGACAATCCTGAAAGAAAATATACGTTTAAGGTTTTAAATCAATAATAGTAGATATTCCGTAAAGAAAAATAGAGTATTATGATTTTGATTAAAAAATATGAGACATTGTGAAAATAAAATGTAGGATTATTATTTTGGTTCAGGAATAGCAGATATTCCTGAAAGAAAACAATATGAGGTATTCCAAAAAAACATTTGGATTAGGGTTTTAGTTAAATGATATAAGGCAAATCCAAAAAAAAACATATGATTATTTTTTAGATTTAAAAATATCAAACATTCCCAAAAGAAAACATAAGATTAAGGTTTTCGTTCAAAATTAGGAGCATTCTAAAAAGAAACCATATGATTAGGATTTTGGTTCTGGAAAGAAAAACATAGGGTTATAGTTTTGATTTGAAAATAGGAGGCATTACAATAACAAAACATAAGATTAATGTTTTGATTAAAAATTGAAAAATAGGCCGCATTTTGACAAGTTCCCCTTGCTTATATCCCGCAAGTGCATTAATCTTTTGGTAATGGCTGGTATTTTTGAATTAAAACAATAATCATATATATTGGTTTCGTAATGTCTCATAATTTTTAATCAAAAACCTAATCGGAAGTTTTTTTAATGCCTCCTATCTTTCAATCAAAACCGTAATTGCATGTTTTCTTTTGGTAGTGTCTGCTATTTTTGAATCAAAACCCTAATCCTATGTTTTATTTTCGGAATGTCTCTTATTTTCGTAATCAAAACCACTAATTTTAAGTTTTCTTATAGTAATGTCTCCTAATTTTCTTTCAAAACCCTAATCCTAAGTTTCCTTATAGTAATGTCTCCTATTTTCCAATCAAAACCATAATCCTATGATTTCTTATAGAAATGTCTCCTATTTTTCAATAAGAAACCTAATCCTTTCTTATTTTTTAATCAAAACTCTAATCATATGTTTTATTTTCGGAATGTGTCCAATTTTTAAATCTTGAATGAAAACCCTACTCCTTTGTATTATTTTCGGAATGTGTCCTATTTTAACTCTACTCCTATGTTTTATTTTCGGAATGTGTTCTATTTCTAACAGTAAATGTTCCTCAATCTAAACCATACTGTATGTCTCGAATACACACTATATTTAAACTCAAACGCAAAATCCGTGTGAATGTCCTATACTTAGCAGCTAACTCATATGCTTTCTATTCTTAATGTCCCCGTTTATCATTGCTTTTGAATCAAAACACTAAACCTATGTTTTCTTTCAGGTTTTCTCCGCGTCAGGCAATAACTTATTCCTTTCATGTTTGTTTCGATCACCTAGACCAGTCGACTTATGTTTTCTGATCCAATGTTAGTGTTTTTCATTTTTGAGCCAAAACACTAATCTGTTTCGTCAGCTAATGTCTCCTCTGTAATCTCTACGTTTTCCGATTAAAACCCCTAATCTTATGTTTCTTTATAACATCTATTTTTAAATAAAACCCTAATCCTTCTCTTTTAAGAACGCCCTCTATTTTTGAATCAAAACACAATAATTATTTGGTAGTTTTCGCAATGTCTCATATTTTATCAAAAACCTAATCCTAAATAATGCATCCTATTTTTAATATCTAATGATAAATGTTTTCTTTTGGAAAATGATTGATACTCCTTTTGAATCAAAACACAATCCTATGTTTTGTTTTCCATAAAGGTATCCATATCAATCAAAACCTTAATCTTATTTTTCCTTTTCGTAAAGGTTCCTATTTTTTAATCAAAACCCTAATGCTAAGTCTTCTTTTCAGAAGTCAGCTAGCTCACAGATCAAAATCCTAATCATCCGCTTTTCTTGCTGTAATGTCTCACTTAGCTCTCAAATTAAAACCCTAAATCTATGTTTCTCTTCCAAAATGTCTCAAATAAACTAGGAGACTATAATTGTATGTTTTCTTTTCTGCACGTCTACTATTTTGAGTTTCACAATCCTATGTTTCTAATATAGTAATAGCTCCTATTTTTCATTTCAAAGCCTAATCCTAAGGTGATATTAATGTCTACTTTATTTTTCAAATTCAAAATCAACGAATCCTATACTTTTCTCTCTCCTAGTAATGTTTCCTATTTTCAATAAACATCTTAACCAGTATGTTTTACTTTTCGGAATCGCCTACACACCTAGAATCAAAATCCTAATCCTATGTTTTCTTTTTAGAAAGTGTCTTCTATCTTCTCACCAAAGCCCGAATCCTGCGTCTGCTTCCTGGCTATCTCCCATTTACATCAGCTTGAATTAAAACATTAACCTTGTTTCTACTTTTTGGAATGTCTCCAATTTTCAATAAAAATGTAATCCCTCTCTTTTATTTTTCGCATAGTCCGCAATTTTGAATCAAAAATGCTAATCCATTGTCAGCATATGTGCCATATTCACTGAGTTTTAATCAAAGACAGTGCTGTGTTTCTTTTGGAATATCTCATGAAATTCAAAACTAATTTTGGTTGCCTTTTGTTTTCGTTATATTTTTCTTCAAAACCACTAATGCTGTTGCTTTCTTTTGTACTGGCTTCTATTTTGATCCCAGAAATCCCAATCAGATGTTTTCTTAATCGGAATGCCTCGATTTTTAACTCAAAACACTAATCTCGTGTCAATGAATGCTACGCGAATTTTGAATCAAAATAATTCATCACCATGGCGTTTTGTTTTGTACTGTCCTCATATATTACAAATAAGAACCCTAACACTATGCTCAGATGGTAAGTCTCCTATTTTCAATAAAAACCATAATCGCTGTTTTCGTTTCAGAATCACCACTATATTTGATTCAAAACCTAGTCCTATGTTTTCTTTTTTGGAGATATATAATATTTACAGCAAAACAAAAGAGTCCTATGTTTCTTTTCTTAATGTGTATTTTATACTCTTTTGAATAAAAACCATAACATATATTATTCTTTTAAGATATCTCCCTATATTTTCAATAAAAAACCTAATATTTATTTCTTTTTTGAAATGTTAGCTATTTTGAGTCAAAATCAAATTCTATATTTTCTTTCGGAAGCAATACGTAACTTAT
>NC_052471.1:22397349-22432841 GCF_009730915.1 Dioscorea cayenensis subsp. rotundata | reverse complement strand
TCACACATGTATTGCTCCTCCTATCTTTTCCTTTCAAAATGCCTACTATACTTGAATGAAAACACTAACCCTATGTTTTCTTTTCTTAATGTTTACTAGTTTTTAATCAAAACCTTAATCCTATGTTTTCTTATAGTAATATCTCCTATTTTTCAATCAAAACCCTAATCCTATATTTTCGCTTTAGAAAAGCCTACTATTTTTATATTAAAACACTAATTCTATGGTTTCATTTCGGAATGTCTCCTATTATTCATTTTGAAATTTCCATTATTCTTCTGCTTTGAATTAAAACCTTGATCCTTTGTTTTTCTTTTTTTTTATAGTATTGCCTCCTATTTTTCAAGCAAAACTCAAATCCTAAGATTTATTTTCAAAATGTCTCATATTTTTCAATCAAAACATTAATAATATGTTTTCTTTTCCAAATGCCTACTATTTTTTAATCAAAACCCTAATTCTATGTTTTCTTACAGTAATGTATTCCATTTTCCATTCAAAACCGTTATCTTGTGTTTTTTTATAGTAATGTCTCCTATTTTTTGATCAAGACCTTAATCCTATGTTTTCTTTTAGTAATGTCTCCTATTTTTCAGTGAAGCCATAATCCTATGTTTTTTTTCTCCAAAAGCTTACTATATTTTAATCAAAGCCCAAACCCTATGTTTTTCTTTTCGTAATTTCTCATTTTTTTGAATTAAATCCCTAATCCTTTGTTTTGTTTTTTCAATGTCTCCTATTTTTTAATCAAAACACTAATTCTATGTTTTTTTTTCGGAATGTCTTATATTTAGCAGTTTTCAATCAAAACCCTAATCTTGTGTTTTATTATCAGTATGTGTCCTATTTTCTAATCAAAACCGTAACCCATGTTTTCTTTTGTTAATGCTTGCTATTTTTTAAACAAAAAAGTAATCCTATGTTTTCTTTTGGAAGTGTGCCCTGCTTTTAGGTTTTTAATCAAAACACTAATCCTTTCTTTTGTTAATGCCTCCCATTTTTTAATAAAAATTCTAATCCTATGTTTTTTTTTCAGAATGTCCCTTATCTTTCAATCAAAACTGAATCCTATGCTTTCTTTTCTTAATATCTCCTATCTACCAGTTTTGATTCAAAAACCTACTACTTTCTTTTATTTTGTGAATGTCTCATATCTTTCAATCAAAACACTAATCCTATGTTTTATTTCCGAAATGTCTCATATTTTTCAAACAAAACTCTAATCCTATGTTTTCTTTTCAGAATGTCTATAATTTTTTAATTAAAACACCAATCCTAAGTTTTCTTTTTGTAATGGCTCCTATTCTTGAATAAAAATATTACTCCTAAGTTTTCTTTTCGGAATGTCTACCATTTTTAAATTAAAACCTTAATTCTATGTTTTCTTATACTAATGTCTCCTATTTTTAATTCAAAAAACTAATCCTATGTTTTTTGTAGTAATGTCTCCTAGTTTTCACTCAAAACCCTAATCCTATATTTTCTTATAGTAATGTCTCCTATTTGTCAATAAAAAAACTAATCCTATGTTTACTTTTCAGAATGCCTACTATATTTGAATCAAAACCTAATCCTATATTTTCTTTTCATTATGTGACATTTTTATCAGTCTTGAATCAAAACCGTAATCCTATGTTATATTTTCAGAATGTCTCATATTTTTCAATCAAAACCTAATACTATGTTTTCGTTTCAAGATGTCTCATAATTTTAATTAAAACACTAATCCTAAGTTTGTTTTGAGAATGCCTCCTATTTTTTAATCCAAGCCTTAATCTCATATTTTTCAATCAAAATCATAACCTATGTTGTCTTTTCGCAATGGCTACTATTTTTGAGTTAAAACCCTAATACTATATATTTTTTTTTCAGAATGTCTGCTCTTTTTGAATTAAAACACTATTCCTATGATTTCTTTTCAGAATGTCTTCTCTTTTTTGGTTTGTAAATAAAAACCATAACTCTATGTTTTCTTATAGTATTGTATTATAGTTGTCAATCAAAATCCCAATCCTATGTTTTTTTTTTTCCATAATGTCTCTTATTTTTCAATCAAAACCGTAATGTTATGATTTCTTTTTATAATATCTCATACTTTTTAATCAAAACTGAAATCTGAAGGTTTAAATGCCTCTTATTTTTTAATCAAAACAGTAACCTTTTCTTTTCTTTTTGGAATATCTGATATTTTTTAATCAAAATAATAATCCTATGTTTACTTTTTATAATGTCTTATATCATGCAATCAAAACCCTAATCCTATATTTTCTTTCTAGGGTGGCTATTAATTTTGAATCAAAACACTAATCTTATGTTTTCTTTTCTTGATGTCTCCGATTTTTCGGTTTTAACTAAAAACCCTAATCCTATGTTTTCTTCTATGAATGCCTCATATTTTTCAATACAAACTCTAATCCTATGTTTTACTTTCGGAATGGCTCCTGTTTGTGAAACAAAACTCAACTCCCATATTTTCTTTCGAAAATGTCCCGTACTTTTTTATTTTCATCAAAACCCTAATCCTATGTTTTGTTATTGTAATATCTCCAATTTCTCAATCAAACCCCTAATCCTATATATTTTTTTTGAACGACTACTACATTTGAATAAAAACCCTAATCCTAGGTTTCTTTCCAGAATGTCTCCTATTTTTCAAATCAAACCCGAATCCTATGTTTTCTTTTCTTAATGTCTCATATTTTTAAATCAAAACCCTAATCCTAAGTTTTATTTTGGGATGCTTCCAAGTTTTTTTTTTCTGGGAATGTCTGCTAGTTTTTATTGAAATCCCTAATTCAAAATTTTATTTTCAGAATGTCTCATATTTTTCAATCAAAACACTAATCTTAGGTTTTTATTTGGGAATGATTCCTATATTTCAATAAAAAAAACTAACCTATGTTTTCATTTTGGACTGTCTCCAATCTTTCAATCAAAATTCTAATCCTATATTTTTTTTAATGTCTCCTATTTATCAGTTTTGAATCAAAACTCTAAGCCAATGTTTTCTTTTCAGAATGTCTCATATTTTTCAATCAAAACCCTAATCCTATGTTTACTTTTTCTAATGCCTAATTTTTTTCAATCAAAACCCTAATACTATGTGTTCTTTTTGATATATCTACTATTTTTTTAATCAAAACTCTAATCCTATGTTTTCTTAAAGTAATGTCTCCTACTTTTCAATCAAGACACTAATGTTATTTTTTCTTTTCGGAATGACTACTATATTTCAATCAAAAAACAATTCCTACGTTTTTTTTATCGGAATGCCAATCATATTTGCATCAAAGCCTTAATCCTAAGTTTTCTTTTCAGAATGCCTCCTATTTTTCAATAGAAACCCTAATTCCATGTTTTCGTTTAGGAATGTCTCTTATTTTTGAATAAAAACCGTAATCCCATGTTTTCTTTTTGAAATTTCCTCTGTTGTTAGATTTTAATCAAAACCTAAATCCTATGTTGTTTAGTAATGTCTACTATTTTTCAACTAAAATGGAAATCCTATGTTTTCTTTAAAATGTCTCATAATTTTTAATTAGAACATTAATCCTATGTTTTCTTTTCAAAATGCGTACTATTTTTTAATCATAACCCTAATTCAATGTTTTCTTATAGTAATGTCTTCCTTTTTTTAATTCAAAATCTTAATCCTATGGTTTCTTTCAGTAATGTCTCCTATTTTTTAATCAAAACACTAATCCTATGTATTTTTTCGGAGTGAGTGCTATATTTGAATCAAAACCATAATCATATGATTTTATTTCGGAATGTCTCCTATTTTTTAATTAAAACCCTAATCCTATGTTTTTTTTTCATACTATCACCTATTTTTCAATCAAAATACTAATTCTACATTTACTTTTTGGAATGTCTCCTATTTATCAATTTTCAATCAAAACCCTAATCCTATGTTTTATTATTAAAATGTCTCCTATTTTTCAATCAAAACACTAATCATATGTTTCATTTCAGAATGTCTCCTATTTTTTAATCGAACACTAATCCTATGTTGTCTTTTTCGGAATGGCTCCTATTTTTGAATCAAAACCATAATTCTATGTTTTCTTTTTGGAATGTTTGCTATTTTTTTTTAAGAAAAAGAGTAATCCTATGTTTTCTCTTGGAATTGTACCTTGTTTTTATGCTTTTAATCAAAACCCTAATCCTATGTTTTCTTTTCGTAATGCCACCCATTTTTGAATAAAAATCCTAATTGTATGTTTTCCTTTCAGAATGTTTTCTATCTTTTAATCATAACCTCAACCCCAACCACTAAAGGAATGCATCTTTCACTCTTGATCGTTCACCGTTGATTTATAGAGGTTTTTAGTGTGCTTTCCGGCTATATTCAAGGTTTTATACTCTCATTTCGTTGGTAAGCCCCCTTTCCTTCTTTTTTTCGCCAATATTGATTTCTTTAGCTTAAATTGGTGAATGTTGTTTCGATTTCATAAATAAATGGATGGTGCATGTTTTAGAGTGATTTTAGAACGAATTTGCGATGGATTTTTGAGAGTTTTGCATAGTGGCCATGTGGTTTTCACGCCCCGTGGATCCGCACGGGCATGTGGAATTTCCACACGAACATGTAGATTTATGCAGTATTGATTTTTGAAGTTAATTTGATCGATTCTTGTTTAATTCTTGTAGATATGGCCCCCAGATCGAAGAAACAAACTGGCAAGCATCCACGTAAGCCCTCACCTGACCCAGAGCATATAGAGTTTGCTATTCCCGATCACTAGGCTCAGTTTGACCAACTTTCAAAGCTCAAGTTCGGTCAGACTCCGTTCCCACACTTGAGTGCACTCAGGAAGATATAGTTAGGGGATGATATGGCTAACGAGATTGACGAGCTTATTTTAGTTGGTAGCTGGAGGAGATTGTTGTCTATTCGAGATCCGGTCATCCGCATGCTCGCGTTGGAGGTACTCACATCATTTGAGTTTGATCATTCATATTTTAGTTTCAAGAGCGTCGATGCCATACGGTTCCGTGCTTTTGGACAGTACCACAGCATGAGTGTCACCCAGTTCTCTGTCTGACTTGGATTATATGATGAGACCTTTATTGGCACTAAGGAGTATGATTGATTACCGACTGATAATCCGGGTAGTTTGACTCCTCTGAGAGCGTACAGGACATTATATGGTCAGGGTCAGTATAAGCTAGGAGTGTCGAAGGCTAAATGTCTCTCTAGACCAAGCTACAGATATATTCAAGCTATCCTGAGAAGATCAGTGAACGGTCGTGGTGATAGCAGCGGAGTTCTAAGCTGGCAGGAGTTATTGTATTTATATTCCATGGTGCAAAGCAAGCCACTCCACGTTTGGCACATTTTGGCAGAGTACCTGAGGCATCAGGGTCAGTATGCCATGATCGGAGTCATCTTCTTAGGCCCATACATCACTAGACTCATCATAAAAATGGGTCTTGTGGATACCATTCGAGGGGCTGAGAAGATTATTGTACCATCTCCCATCGGTATCAAGACGATGCGGCTGATGGGGATGAGCCATTGGTACAGGGATGGAGTTTATGTGATGATCATGCCCTTACCTGAGACAGCCCGGGGAGGGGGGAGGGGAACGTAGCATGAGGGTCACAGCCTGTTCCCGTGCCACAAAAGGAGCAAATTGAGACCGAGGCACCACCTGCAGCATATCAGTCACCTCCAGTGTGCATGTTTTCTCCATCTCAAGCCTATGATTATTTTGAGAGGCTCAAGAGTGCGATGGGGGTGTTACGGGCAGATATAGCTAAGGTTCGTGTGACACAGGCGATGAACCACACAGAGGTTGTGGCATGTCTCGACATCCTATAGCAGATCTTAGAGTGAGACGCGATATCGCCTTTTGTGATGAGACCCAAGACTCTACCGGCATCTTTAGCAGCAACAGTTACCTCACCACCACCACCAGTGCCAGCAGCACCATCATCAACAGCAGAGCCAGCCATTGACACCAACGCTTGTGGTGTCTTTGTCTTTCCTTTTTCGTAGTTTTCGTTTTTATTTCTGCATTATTTTGGACTTGTACTACTCCGAATCGATCTTCCTTCTAAGTTCATCTTTTATTTTTAGTCTTTTGAGTTGTATGTCATTTTCATATCTTTATATACGTGAGTTATTTTGTTTTTGTTGAGATTCACTAAACCCTCTTATGTATATGTGCAGATGGTCTTGTAAGTCTGGAATTTGAGAATTAGTCATTGGCAAGGTCAATCTGATTTTCACATGGCCGTGTGATTTTCACATGGCCGTGTGTGCGTTACAAACCTCGTTGTAACTCAACTCTCAATGAATATAGCTCCATCAAACGTGCCATTTGGAGTTTAGGGGAGTATTTTTTTAATCGCCCATCTCCACATGTTTTTGATTGTTATACATTTTATTGTGCTTGAATGCGTACATTGAGGACAATGTACATCTTAAGTGTCTGCTGTGGGGGTTCACATTACATATGTTCTATACTTATGCTTCATTTTTTTATGCTCATGTAGCAAATGGTGGTTCACCTTAGTTGCAATGGTTGTATTCTTAAGTTTAGGAGAATTTTTAACTTTGAATGTTTTCATGCTCTAGTTTTACTTGAATTTTTAGGATTTTTTGCCCAATTGACACTTGTTGCACTACTCACTCATTAAACCCTATGGAAACTCGAGTTAAATGTTTAAGGGACTAAATTAGTTTGTTTCTTGTTCAAATTTCATCAAAAAAAAAGGTTGAATGGATGAAAAAGTAAAGAAAAAAAATAGATATGTTTGTTTGTTTGTGCATTAGGGGTAGAAAGAGCTACCAACTATGAAGTATGAAGCTACTCTCATAAGTCGTATAATAGTTATGCCCTAGTGAGAGAAAGAGCTATTTCATGGGATGAGTGAAACCTACTACCCCAGTAGAAATAGCTACCACCTCGAAAGTGTGAAAGCCACCTTAGCGGGCAGCTTAGGAAAAGGCTATCTTAAATGATGTGTGAAGCTACTACTTTTTCTTTGTTTTTTTGTACATAAATAAGTCTCTGTTACTTAGAACTTTGAGGAGTATACGTTGGGTTGACTTGAGTGAGTTTATACAGACTTACACAATATCGGGTTGTTGTACTTTTTGAATCAAGTTTTTAACTAGAGCATTGATTTTTCTTATTCAGTGTTGAAATTTTTCCCTACTTGTAGAATGCCTCCCTTGCATACTTATGGTGATCCTACGGCCAAGCACTTTGAATTTTCCTTCTATATGCTTCAATGTTTTATTTTTGCTTGAGGACAAGCAAAAGCTCAAGTGTGGTGAAGTTTGCTAAGTGCTTGTGTACTATTAATACGATGTATTCTTTTCTTACATTGAGCATTACTTTTCTCAGATTTTATCTCTTATTCATGTGTATTTGTGCTCTTTTGTGCATAAAGGGTTGTGGAGACAAGTGTGGAAGAAAGGAACCAAGACTAGATCGTGAATGCAATTTTTGATGAAGCCTTGGATTGAACAAACGTGAAGACATAAGTTGTGACCAAAGACATGTGAGTCTGTGCCAAACTCCATTATGCTCGAGAAAACATACAAATTGGAGGGGCACAAAGGCAGTCACACTCATGTGTTCCAACTTGTGCGATACTAGCAAGACCTTCGTCAAATATGATTTAATTGAAGACGCAACGTGATCTACCGCATGGATGTGTGCCCATTCATGTGGCCTTAATGAAAGTGTGGATTCGGGAGTATTTTTGGCGAAACACTGTAGTAGTTTACTATAAAAAATTGATATAGCAAAATCACTGTAGTAGTTACTATTCATAGCTAGTAGAAATTCGATTCCTGGAAACTCACACGGGTGTGTGAAAATTCTACACTCCTGTGTGGATGCCTGATTCCAGCCCTATTTAAGCTGTGATTTTAGACATTTTGGGAGGATCCTTTTCTAATTTATTCCCCATCTTTGGAGGTGCTCGCAGCTAGGGTTTGGAGAGGCTTTGGCTAGGTATTTGGAGTGGTTCTACGGCCTTTGACACCGTGTTCCTTTGGAAGATAGTTATTAAGGGAGCTTTCTTCAGCATCGATTTGGCGAGGTGTGTCCTAGGCTTGATGAGGGAACCCTTTGGAGAAGACGAGGCAAACTCCACAAGTCCATCGATACAAATTACAAGGGTGTTTTACTTATGGATTGCATGCTTTTACATTCGATTTTATTATTGATTGTATCTTGCTCCATGGAGAGCTAAACCTCTAGTGGGTGCTTGGACTTGTAAACCCTAGGATGATTTTGTTTCATTGATCTTTCATTATGTTTCTTTGATTGATGTTTTTAATTGAGTTCTAACCTTGAATACTTGTTGAATTGATTTTCCCTTAGAGTGACACTAGCGTTAAGAATCTATCTTGATAATCCTTGTGGATGGGTAACACACCATGAGAAGATGAGTCGAGAGGTAGCGGAACATCCACTTTCCCTTCCGATGTGATTTATCCTACCTCCACGTTCTAAGAGTTCTTTACGGTAACAATAGAGTGAAGTGCTAAGAGACAAACTCCACTGGGGCTTAGTTGCAAGCAACAAAGTGAAGTGTTGAAGTAATCCTTAGTGCTGGGGCTTAATTGTGACTAGGGTTCTTTCGCCTGGACCAAATGGTTAAATCTATATTAGGGAATAGGGTTTATCACTTGGAGCCCCAAATTTTCATGGAACCCCACACAGTGTGAGGTGTTGAGAGTATCCCTTTCCGTCGGGGCATAGTGTGAGGGTTAGTCACGGTTGACCTTAGGTTTAGGACCGTGTGTTTTAGGATTTCCACGACTCATTAGACATCAGTTAGGAGACATATTGATTGGTCTTGCACTTAAAACAATAATCCTAGGGTGAGCAATGTCCGGGTGCCCCATTTTCTATCGACTACCTCTCCTATTATTCTATTGCGTCTCTTTCTTCTTTATTTTATTTCTATTTGCATTGATATTGTTCACACCTCTTAAATCATCTTCACTATAGTTAAATAGTAATAATTGTGTTTCTGAGCACTATTCCCTATGGATATGACTACCCACTCACCAGGATACTTTATTACTTCGACAATCCATGCACTTGTGGAACGCACTCGCAAGGGGTGTGTCACCTAACACAATGTATGACTTCTTAAAGTTCTAGGGATTCCAAGTGATAAACTCTATTCCTAAATTTAGAACAAACACTTTAGTCTAGGCGAAAGATCCCTATTCATAACTAAACCTAAACATAAACGGAACACTCGATGCTTCACTCTGTCGTGATTGTGAAGAAATCTTGGAATGTGGGATAGGATAAATCACATTATATTGGAAAGGGGATGTTCCGCTTCTTCTCGACTCATCCTCTTAGCCCTCTTGAACCTTGGTAAATCTAATCCTAATAGTGATGGTTACTAGTCAAAAGGATGACTAGAATAGGTTCTCAGCCATATTGTCACTCTAAGTAAAAACCAAACTTCAAGCGCACAAAATTAAAACACAAATAAATATTCAATTAAAGAAAACAAAATAAAAGTCAAAGAAACATACACATCATATGGTTTACTTGTCCAAGTACTCATTAGGGTTTAGCTCTCCATGGAGCAATACAATATGAAATCAATCAATGAATGAAAACACATGAAAACCATTAAGAAATCCCCATTTAGATAGATGCTTGATGGTCTTCAAGGGATGCTTCAATTTCTACAAGATTTCCTTCCACGAAGCTAGGGTACACCCGTCCGAATTGATGTCATCGATGGTTCCCCTGATGGCTCCCAACAAGCATAATTGAAACAATAAAACTATTTTGGAGTAGAACAAACAACTATAACTAGTCCCTTTAATATTGAACTTTAGTTTCCAAAAGAGTTTAATGAGCGAGTAGTGCAACAAGTGTCAATCGGGCAAAATTTTCTAGAAATTCAAGCAAGAACTAGAGCATGAGAACATTCAATATTAAAAAAATCTCCTAAACTCAAGAATACAATCATTGCAACTAAGGTGAACCGCCATTGGCTATGTGAGCATGTATGTTAATCAAAACTAATATAAAAGGCATGTGCATTATGAAGCTCCCCCCCCCACCCACACTTAAGTTGTACATTGTCCCCAATGTACGCATGCAAGCTTCCTCATAATGTATATCAATTGAGAGTATAGAGTATATGTAGGAGAAGCAATCAAAATAATACTCCCCTGACTCCTAGTGTTGCAATTTGATGGAGCTAAATCCTTGGGAGTGATGTTCTGACGGGTTATGAAATATACAGGACCAAGTGCTAAAGCACCTTGGTCGTGTCCATGACTAGTTATCAATTTCCATATTGACAAAACCATCTGCACGCATACATGAGGGGGTTCAGTGAAGCTCAATAAAATAAAAACAACTCAAGTAAATAACCGGTAAAGTAATGAATACAACTCGAGACCACAAAATGAAAATAATCTCAGAAGGAAAGTCCAGTCTGAGTATACAAGTTCCAAAATGAAATGCAAAAGTACTAAAGATGACAAAAAATAAAGTCAAGTGTCAGTGTCATCAGCTGTCGGCTCTTCAGCTACTGGATAATCGAATGGTGCTGGTGGATCAGGTGATGGTGAGGCCGGAGGAGCCGGAGGTCGGCTAATCAATAACTGCTGTAACCTGTCAAAATGGGCCATCACGTCGGTATAAAGTGCTAAATGTATCGCTCGAATCTCGGTGATCCCAGAACATAATACACTCACAACACTCTCAAGCCTCTTAATACGATTATAGGCTCAGGATAGGGTGAGCATGAGCCCTGGGATCTAGGTCTTCATCAATGCTGAACCCTTCGCTACGTATCCTCTGCCCTCTGTGCTCTCTGCAGTAGAGGTAGCTACAATGTAATCTCCGGCCCATATCTACGCACTAGTCCCATCATCCTGATTGTATCGAGTCCAAGAGGGACAGGGATAACCGTCTTTTTGGCCCCTCGGATACCATCCACAAGGCCCATCCCCAGGATAAGTCTAGTGGCATAGGGTCTAGCAAATAATACTTCTACCCTCCCATTCTGATCCTGGTATCTCAAGAAGTCTGTCACAATGTCCCCCAGGTGAACCGGCATGGTCTGGACCATAGAATATAAATAAAGTAACCCCTGCTGGCTCAAAGCACCTGTGTTGTCATCTCGGCCATCCATAGATGTGCTAAGGACTGCGTGTAAATACCTGTAGCTCAGCCAGAAGAATCATGTGGCTTTGGACACTCCCAGTTCATACTGCCCTTGTGCACACAAAGCTTGATATGCTTGATGTGGGGTCAAGGTGCTGGAATAATCCTTCGGCAAGTGTCCATACTCCTCTGTATCTGTGTATGCCTCATCATACGAGCCCATACGCACTGAAACCTCTGTGACACTCATGCTAAACTAACGTCCGAACGCTCTAAATTGTATAACATCAATGATGTCAAATCTCCCATACAGCTGCTCAAACTCGAAGGACGCCAGTACTTCCAATGTAGTGGCTGGATAGCTGGCACTCGGATTGACAATAATCTCCACCAGCTTGCCACGGCCAATAGCCCGTCATTCCCATCGGCCCACTCATCGCCTCACTGCACCTCACTAAACACACTCAAGTCCACGAAACAAGACTGCCCAAACCTGAGCCTCGATACTCACTCCAATCGAGTCTGATGCTCGGGATTCAAGAATTCAATTTGTACTAGCTCAGATGAAGTTTCCCTTGGACGTTTACCCTCTTGTTTCTTCGAACAAGGTGCCATATATGCAAAAAAATGAAGAAGAAACAATTAAAGAAGCTCACAAAGTAATACTGCAGAAATCCACACGGTCATGTGGAAATTTTGCATGCCCGCGTGGATCCATGGGGCGTGAAAACCGCACGGCTGCATGTCAATACTTCCAAAATAGACCTTAAAACCACGTATAAACACTTTCTAAACATGCATAAACCATTATAGAGTGAAAATTGCCGCAACTCAACACTTCTAAACCAATAAAAAAACAAGAATTGGTGAATAAGAGAGAGAGCAAAAGGTTTACCGATGAAATTGGTATGAAAACTTCGAATTCGAAGTGGAAATTGAATGGAAATCCCTCTAAAATACCGATGAAAGGTCAGAAAATTAATCAAGAGTATTTTTCGAGTGTTTGGAAGGGTAATGGATGAAAGATTCAACAAGATTTATAAAGAAAAATCACGTTTCTTGGAATTCTGCACATCCACACGGGCGTGCGGAAATTACCCATGCCCTTGCGCCTCCACAGGAGAGAGTCACAGGGCGTGCGGAAACTACTCCTCTGTCTCTGAACACAACTGTACGGGCGTACAAAAAATAACCACTCCCGTGCGGCCGACCCAAAGGGGCAGACACACGCCCCTGTAAACTATCTCTCTAATCGAGAATTATCACTAAATGTTTCGCACGCCCGTGCAAAAATTCCGCACGGGCGTGGATCATTACTGGGCAGTTCACAGGGGAAGATGCACGCCCCTGTGTATTCTCTGGATGGAAGAGAGTTCTTCTACAGAGATTCACACGGGCATGCAGAAAATACCCATGCCCGTGCGTTTATCATAGGATCACCCACAGGGGCAAATCCACGCCCCTGTGGGCTCTCGGGAAAAAATTTTAAGTCTCTGCAGGAAAAACGCACGCCCGTGCAGAAATTATCCACGGGCGTGCGGATATCACCAGGTCACTCACAGGGGCTAGTCCACGCCCCTATGCCATCTTTGGACAAGCTCACAGTAGAGATCCACGGGCGTGCGGAAATTCCACACGCATGTGCGTTTTCTCTGGATGGCTTAGAAAAACTTTGCAGGCTCTATAAAAAATTCCTGAACATGTATACACACTCAGAGCCTACCCTTTCATGCAAACTATATCAGCGAAAACATGAAAAACTAGCTCGCACGACCAAAATTTCCCCAAAACACATTAAAGCTCATGATAACACCAAAAATCCATAAGAAAACTCACAGCAATGCATCAAAACATATAGACACCAACACTCAATGCCTTATTCAAGTGAACACTAAACTAGAAACTAAGAAAAACAGTCAACGCTTTGGTTGCCTCCTAAGAAGAAATTGTTTAACGTCTCTAAGCTTGACTCACCTCTTCTTACTTCACAAGGGTTTATAGATAAAGGTTTTCCTCTTACCCATGACTTAAAAGCACGATGAACAAAGTCTCTTGAGGGTAGAGGATGAGTTAATGGGCTTGGTACCACTTAATAAGGGTTCATCCACCTTGTCCGGTTCTTGCGCATCTTCAACAACCTTGGAGCGTTTCTTGTGGCGTCTCCTCGCCCTCTTCATCTTCCGGAGCACTTTTTTCATCATCCCCGAAATAGATGGTACTTCTTCCTTTAGACCAAGCATTAGCACTTCTTCATTCTACCTCTTGGTCTAGCAACCCCTCGAATGGGTCCGGATTGAACACTTCCTGCATATATTCATCAATTATCTCATCAGTAGTGTTAATAAAGTAAAGAGTATCATCAAAGTCAAGAGAATGTCACATGGCTTCGGCAAGGCGGTATGTGAGCTTATCATCTCCAACCCTCACTGTCAACTCCCCACCGTCTATGTCGATCAATGCCTTAGAAGTGCTCAAGAATGGCCTCCCAAGTATCAAAGGAACATCCGTATCCTCATCGCATCCAATACCAAAAAATCTACAGGAAATACATACTTGTCAACTTTGACAAGCACATCTTCAATGATGCCCCTTGGATGTCTCACTGTTTGGTCCGCAAATTACAATGTCATCTCGAGTGAGGCTAGGCTCTCCCAAGCCTAGCTTCTAAAAGAAGGAATATGGCATGATGTTGATACCGGACCCTGACTCGCCAATGTCATTTCTTCTCCCAAGTTGCCAATGTTGCAAGTAATGATGAAGCTTTCCTGGGTCTTTCTTCTTCTTTGGCATATTCTTTTGCAAGACAGCCGAGAAAGATGCATCTAGAATCACGAAGGCACTCTCCTCCAATTTCCTTTTGTTGGTCAACAAATCTTTCAAGAACTTGGCATATCTCAGCATTTGGGATAATGCCTCAACAAAAGGGATGTTTATATGTAGTTGCCTAAACAGACCCAGAAACTTCTTATACTGCTCGTCCACTTGATCATTCTTTAATCTAGAGGGATAAGGGATTCTTGGCTTTCAAGATGGGGGTGCACCTCCTTCTCCTTTGTTGCTCCCTTCTAAACCTCTACGACCTCCAGTGCTTCAACATTGGTCTTCTGACTTGGAAGCCTACCTTCAACCTCACGACCACTTCTTAAAGTGATCGCCTTCACATGATCTCATAGATTGGTCTTGGTATTGCTTGGCAAGCTTTCTTATGGCCTTTCCGATAAAGACTTCACAATTTACCTCACTTGATTCTCTAAATTATGTAAAAAGGCGGTGTGATTGCGAAGTGTAGCCTTGACTAATTGAAACCGCATGTCCGATGATTGCACAAATCTAGTAAAGCCTTTTTCCTAAGTCGGTTATTCGGGTTTCCAAGCCGGACACTCTATTCTCCATGTTTGGGGCTTGTTGTTGTTGGAAACTTGGTGGTGCCATGGCCTTTGGTTGTACTTGGTTGCTCCATGAAAAGTTGGGATGATTCTTCCAACCCTGATTGTAGGTGTTGCTATATGGGTTACCTTGGTTCCTTATTGCATTACCCACAAAGTCGACTTTCACCACCGAAGATACATCACCAATAGAGATCGGGCAATCGGAGGGAGCATGTCCACTGCCACACCCATTGCAACTAGTCATGGCCGCCACTCTATTTGAAGTTAGAAGGTCTAACTTCTTACTCAATGATTCCACTTGGGCTGCCAAGGAAGTGACTGCATCTATTTCATGGAGCCCTAGCCACCTTTTTTCTTTCTCGAGCATTCCACTGATAACTATTTATGGCTATGTCTTCTACTAACTGTTGGGCTTCTTCCGGGGTTTTATTCCCCATTGTACCTCCTGCGGTGGCATCTAGCAATTGCCTTATACTCGGATTCAACCCATTATAGAAAGTTTGAATGATCATGCATTCTGGAAATCCATGTTGTGGCCACCTCCGCAAAAGGTCCTTGAAATGCTCCCATGTCTCAAACAATGATTCCAATTTCATCTGCAGGAACGATGATATCTCATTGCAAATTTTGGCCGACTTCCCCGGAGAGAAGTATCTGGTAAGAAAAACTTTGACCATCTCATTCCAAGTAGTGATGGATGCTTTTGGCAAGGAATGAAAGCCACTGCTTGGCTCTTCCCTTGAGAGAAAATGGGAATGCCCTCAATCTAATAGCATCATCCGATACACCATTGATCTTCAGCATATCACAAACTTCCAATAAGTTCTCTATGTGATTGTTTGGATCCTCATCGGCCAAACCATTGAACTACACTAACTGCTGAATCATCTAGATGAATGCTGGTTTCATCTCAAAGTTCAGAGCTATAATCGGGGATCACACAATGCTAGATTGTGTCCCCAGTACTGATGGTCTGGCGTAATTAGATAATGTTCTCTTTTGTTCATTCTGCTCAGCCATGTTGTCAGATCCTTCAACTTCCACTTCAGCTAGATTTGATGATTCTTGCACAGGTTCTTTCTCTTTTCTTCGGAGTGTAAGTTCAAGTTCTGGATCTCCTTCAGTTAATATCGAAGGGTTCCCTCGGGTCGTAACCTAGAGCTGTACCTGAAGGAAAAGAACAAATTAGAACGATGATAGAAAAAGATGTGAAATAGAATGAATGAATGAATAGCTAAAAAAAACAAAGTGTAAAGTATCTTTTAATGCCTATTCCCAGGCAACGGCGCTAAAAACTTGACAATGCCCCTTACGTATGTCCCGCAAGTGCACGGGTTTATCGAGTAATAAAATCCCAGGTGAGTGGGTATCGTATCCACAGGGAGTAGGGAGTAACAAAACTTAAATTGTTTCTTAACCAAGTGAAGATGAATAATGATTGTGTTAACAAGATGTAATGTAAACAAGAATAAAAGAAGCAAGAGAGAAAAGCACAAGTAAGTGAGAGATAAGGCAATCGGTATAAATGGGGTGCCTGGATATAATTCCGCCAAGGACAATCATTTCAAGTGCAAAATTGATAATTATGCCTCCTAACTAATACATTAATGAGTCATGGAAATCCTTCAATACACGGTACCAAATCTAAAGTCAATTATGACTAACTCTATACCTTGTCCCGGAGGAGAAATCGAACAATCTCAACACCTCGCACTCGGATAGAATTGCATGGAGTTCTTGGGGTTTCAAGTGATAAACCCTCTTCCTAGAAATAGACCTAACCCTTTGGTCCAGGTGAGAGGTCCCTAGCCACAATTAAGCCCTAGGTGTTAAAATCACTTCAACGCTTCACTCCGTTGCCTTTGCAACTAAGCCCCAATGGAAGGTCATCCCTTAGCCCATTCACTCTACTATGACCGCAAAGAACTTAAGAAAATGGAGGTATGATAAATCACATCAGAGGGGAAAGGGGACGCTCCGCTACCTCTCAACTCACACTCTCAACCTTCTCCAATCTAGCTTTGTCTAACCCTCGTGGTGTGTCACTCACTCACAAGGGTTACCGATATGAACCCTAGTGTCACTCTGAGAGAGGATTCAATCAATCGAACATTGAATATTGGAACTCAAATAACACATTAATTAATGAAAGCATAATAGAAGGTTTAATGAAACAAACACATCCTAGGGTTCACAAATCCAAGTACCCACTAAGAGGTTTGGCTCTCCATGGATTTAGTTATAATCAATAATGAAATCGAAATGTAAAAACAAGTAATCCATAGAAAACCCCCACGATAGTCGTGACGATGGTCTTGTGGAGAAGCCTCATCTCCTCCAAAGGTCCCCTTGTCCGGCCTAGGACACACCTCGCCAGATTAGTACCGACGAAAGCTCTCCCAATAACATTCTTCTAAGTGGAATGCGATGTCGAAAGCTGAAAAACCTCTCCAAAAAACCCTACCAATACCTCTCAAAACCCTAGCCATATCCCCCTCTTAAGTTTGCGAAAGAATGGAGAAAATAATGCTGAAATCGGGGCTAAATCACGCCTTAAATAGGGTTGGAATCGGGCATCCACACGCCCCTGTGGATATGCCAAACCGGCCTATGGAATTTCCGTACGGTGGTGGATAATTTCCACACGCTCGTGTGGATTCTCTGGAATTCTCATTTTCGGCCGTGAAGAGTACCTGCTACAATACCGGCTCGAAACACTCGCTAATCCATGTTTTTATCGAGGTAACGTCAACGGGCAGACGTTTATGTCGTAGATTGCTTTATTTTTCAATCACCAACCTCATTGGTGAAGATCTTTCTATCAATGCATAAGCCCGGATACTCGAATGTGACTTCCTTTGTGCTCCTCCAAACCATTTTGCTAGCTTGAATACATGGAGGTTGGCACACATTCTCGCGTCTTTAACCCGACTTATGTCTTCGTGATTGACCCTTCTCAAGATTTTCTCCAAATAGTGCGTTCACGATCTACATTGGCTTCTTTCTTTAACATTCAGCTTCACAACCCTATATGCATGAAAGTAACACAAATGCACAAGTATTAGCCCTAAAATCTTATAAAAGTAATGCTCATCATAAGGAAAGAATACTTTGCATTTTTATCACACAAGTACTTATCAGATTGCCTATCTTGTACATTACTTAGTATTTAAACCCGTGAAAACTCTAGTTTAGTATTCTTGGGACTATAATTGCATTATTTGAGTTTTCAAAAAAAAGTTTTGGTTGTGCTTGTACATAAGGGTGGAAAGGGCTATCACCTATGATGTATGAAGCTACTCTCATAAGTCGGATACTAGTTATGCCTTAATGAGAGAATGCACTATCTAATAAGATGAGTGAAAGCTACTACCCCCGGTAGAAAGAGCTACCACCTCAAAAGTGTGAAAACCACCAATGAGGCATCTTGGGAAAGGGCCTACCTTAGAGGATGTGTGTAGCAACTACCTATTCTTTGTGTCTATAGATAAATCCTTGTTAATAAGAACTTTAAGGAGTGGACATTAGGTTGACATTAGTGAGATTAGACAAACACATGTGTTTAGATTCTATTTCTTTTTTATTTGAATTTTTGCTAGATCAATGATTTCTCTTTCATTTGGTTTTTGAAATCTTCCTTATATTTAGAATGCTATTCTTGTACTCTTTTGTTAAACCTAAGGCCAAGCACTTCCATGTCTCTTCTTTGATGATTTTAATGTGTTAATTTTTGCTTGAGGACAAGCAAAAGCATAAGCGTAGGGTAGTTTAGTAAGTGCTTGTGTATGCATATCAATTAGTATATTTTACTTATATGGAGCACTTTTTTTAGCAGTTTTTATGGCTCATTATTGTGTTTTAGTGTTATTTTGTGCATTTAGGATTGTGAAGGCAAGTTGAGGAGAAAGAATGCAAAAATAGGTCATGGAGTTTCCTTTTGGAGTCCTTTTGTGCAACATAATGAGGAAGATACAAGCCGTGATGTTATAAATGAGGGTGTGTGCCAACTTCTAAAGAGTTCAAGTAAATTGATGTCATAGAAGGGCACAACGACAGTCACATGTTCATATTCTGGGTTGTTCATAGATATCAAAAGCTCTCCTCATTGTTTTTTATACATCAAGAAATGCCCTATGACTTACCACAAGGATGTGAATCCATTCAGGTGGCTTCAAGAAAAATGGAATGGAATTTGGAGTCCGTTTGAGCAATTTTTAGTAAAGCTAATAATCCACATGGGGATGTGGAAATTCCACACGGGTGTGTGGATTTTCTACATGGGTGTGTGGATTTTAGTATGGTTGTGCAAATTCCCAATTTTGGATTTAAATAGCTGGTTTGAAGAGTTATTTTTGGGATCATTTTCTTATCTTTGAGAGAGAGCACAACTAGGGTTTGGACTAGGATTTTGCAAGTTTTGGAGCACTTTTATGTGGTTTAACATCAATTTCTTTTAAAGGAGAGTTATTGGGGGCGCCACTGATGGCATTGATTCACCGAGGTGTGTCTTAGGCTAGATGGAGTAGTCATTGGAGAAGGAGGAATGGCTCTTGGAGACTATCATCATGGGATAAAAAGGGGTTTATCTTTATGGATTGTTTGCACTTTCATTTGAACTCTTCTTATCTTTTGTATTGCTCTATAGAGAGCTAAACCCTAGTGTGTACTTGGACATGTAAACCCTATGATGTATTTGTTTCTTTGAATTTCACTGTGTTTCCTTTAATTGAGTATTTATTTGAGTTTCAATCTTGTGTGCTTGATGCTTGATTTTCCCTTAGACTGACAATAGGGTTGAGAATCTATTCTAATCATCCTTTTGATGAGTGACCATCACCACTAGGATTAGATTTACCAAGGTTGAAGAGAGATAAGTGGGTGAGTCGAGAGGTAGCAGAATGCCCCCTTCCCCCAGATGTAATCACAACATAGTGAAGTACCGAGATTTCCCTCTCCACTGGGGCTTAGTTGTGATTAGGGATTCTTCACCTAGACTAAAGGGTTTGATCTAGATTTTGAAATAGGGTTTATTACTTGGAATCCCTAAAGCTTTAAGCAGTCATACATAGTGTGTTGCGTTAAGAGTCTTCTCTCCGTCCGGATCTCATAGGGGATTAGTCATGGTTGACCTTAGATTTGAGACCTTGTGTTTTTGGATTTCCACGACATATTAAATCTCAATTAGGGAAGTGTAATCTTAGTCTTGCACTTGAAATTAGAATCCTAAGGGAGCATTGTCTGAGTACGCTACTTTATCATTGATTGTGTCCTCTTCTTACCCCTTATTTATTTACTTGTCTTTATATTTTGATAACAACATAAGCACATTCACCAATCAATTTCTCACTCTGGTTAATTTAACAAAATTAATTATTTCTAGAGTCTATTCCCTATCGATTTGACTACCAACCTTTTGGGTACTTTATTACTTCGACATCCGTTCACTTACGGTACACACGCAAGGGTGTGTCATCATGTTGTGACTTTTTAAAGAAGATAAAAGATTAGAACAAACTAGAGAAGAGTTGTTGGTTTAAAGGTTTTCTAGGGTACTCATGCCTTTTGTTTTGTGACTAATTTAAGAAGAAGATAGATTAAAACAAAGTATAGAAGAATTAGAAGTTTAGAATTTTCCATGGTTCTCCTTCCCTGCATTCTGTGACCCTTTTGAGAAGAAGATATATAGATTGGATCAAAGCACAATTTTTAGGGTTTTTTTAGAGTTCTCATGGCTCTCATTTTGTTTCTCTTTTCATAAGAAGAGAGATTAGATCAAAGTAGAAAATATTTGCAGGTTTTAGGGTTTGCTAAGGCTCTTATCCCTTCCATTTTATGTCTTTTCCAAGAAGAAAAAGTAGAAAAAAAGAAGAAGAAGAAGAAGAAGAAGAAGAAGAAGAAAAAAGAGGAGGAGGAGGAGGTGAAAACTAGGAGATGGAGAGTGAGAAGAGAAGGAAGCCGAAGAAGATAAGGGAGAAGAGAGGGCGGGATGCTGAGTTGGCAAAAATTGGGCTGCCATGGTACAAAATGGCTGATGAGGATTAAAACATCCTCGCTGGATTTTCCATACCAGCAAATGAGCTATCAAAATGTGATGAGTGCACATTATATATATGTTTTCATACCCTAAATCCATCAATATTCTTGTTCTCAAGCTTACTTTTATGCATGTGTGGTACTATTCTATGTATTTTTGTTACTTGTGTAGGAACAAAGGGGTGCGACGCCATTTGGAGTGAAACATAAGAATACTTAGAAAGGGCTCAAGTACTCAAGCTAGACATGAGCAAGATATTCTCGTGTCCTTCCAACTGAATACCTAAGCATGGCGTGTAGTTCAGAGAGAAATCTATGTAGAAGAGGGTTCTTAAGCTTGACACGGTTTAGACACAATCGTGTCTGTGCCACTAAAATACCTAGGCCAAAAGCAAGTTTATTCAAAATGCGGTGACACGCTCGCGGTACTCCTGACACGATCGTGTCACACCAGTGCACGGTCAAGACACGACCGTAACTCTTGTACTGAATTTGCCAGGCAGGCCCTTGCCATTTCACTTAGATTTTCCACTAATACAACACGGTCTGGACATGCTCATGCGCCGACCATGTCGAGCCCAAAATTAACCTTTTTAAGTCCAGTTTCTAGGGTTTTGTATCATTCTTTGTTCGGGGATCTTCTTCTCCATCGGGAGGACATTGATGTGAGTGAAGATCAAGCTTATCCACACCTTCTAGGGTAACAAGGAACGAGTTGGAGGTACAAGGGAAGTGATGCTAGCACACAGAGCTCGATAATGGAGGCAAATCTTGAAGAGAAGGGAGTAATGTCTTCTTTCTTTAGATTTATTGTCATCTCCTCCATGTTGTACCCACCCATGAGGGGCTAGCTGGCCATGGTGCCCCGGGGTGGGAACTATGTCACTTTATATGCTCAAACTCTTGTATTTTTCTTAATTAATGGAGTTCTTTTTGTTCTTGTGTTAAACATTGTGTTTGCAAAACTTGATGTGCTTGATCTGCATAATTGCTTAGGTAAAACTCGATGGTGGATTGTCACAGTTGTTGTTTCCATAGCTAATGGCAAAACTTGGTAAGCTATGATAAGTACTTGTGTATAAACAATACGAAGTATTCTTTTCTTACATTGAGCATCACTTTTACTAGATTTTATCGCTTATTAATGTGTATTTACGTTCTTTTGTGCATGTAGGCTTGTGGAAACAAAGTTTGATGAAAGAAAGCAAAAGTAGATCATGGACGTGATTGTGATGAAGTTCTTAGATCGAAAAAAAGTAAAGACACAAGTTGTGCACAAAGACAAGTAGGTGTGTGCAAGCCTCCATTGTGATCAAGAGAATACATAAGGTGGAAGGGCACAAAGGCAAATCACACTCATTTGTTCTAACTCGTGCAACATTAGCAAGATCTCCTTCAATGTGGTTTCATTGAAGACACGATGCTATCTACCATATGGATGTGCACCCGTTCATGTGCCCGTACTGTAGCAAATCATTATAGCAAAATCCTGTAAAGTTATTGTTTATAGCTCACAGAAAAATTGATTTCTAGAAATCCACACGGCCGTGTGGAAATTCCACACGCCTATGTGGATACCTGATTCCAGCCCCTATAAATACATCATTTTGAGGAGCCTTGAAGAATCTTTTTCCTAGCTTTTGCCCATCATTGGAGGAACTCGCGTCTAGGGTTTGGACAGGCTTTGGCTAGGTTTTTGGAGCAATTCTATGGCCTTCGACAACGAGTTCCTTCTGAAGAGAGTTATTGGGGTAGCTTTCATCGTCATTGATTTGTAAGGTGTGCCCTAGGCTTGACAAGAGAACCTTTTGGAGAAGATGAGGCGGATCAATAAGACCATCGATACGGACTACAAGGGGGTTTTATCTATGGATAGCATGTTTTTACTTTCGATTTCATTGTTGATTGTGTATTGCTCCATGGAGAGCTAAACCCCTAATGGGTGCTTGGACTTGTAAACCCTAGGATGATTTTGTTTCATTGACTCATGTTTTGCTTCTTTAATTGATGTTTTAATCGAGTTTCAACCTTGAATGCTTGTTGTATTGATTTTCCCTTAGAGTGACACTATTGTTGAGAATCTATCTTGATAATTCTTATGGATGAGTGACACTATTGTTTAGAATCTATCTTGGTAATCCTTGTGGATGAGTAACACTCCATTAGGGTTAGACAAAGCAAGGTTGGAGATTGTCGAGAGAGTGAGTCGAGAGGTAGCAGAACATCCTCTTTCCCTTCCGATGTGATTTATCCTACCTATATGTTTCAAGAGTTCTTTGCGGTCATGATAGCGTGATATGCTAAGAGACAACCTCCAATGGGGATTAGTTGCGCAAGCAATAGAGTGAAGTGTTGAAGTAATCCTTAGTACTGGGGCTTAATTATGACTAGAGGCCTTTCGCCTGGACCAAAGGGTTAGATCTATACTAGGGAATAAGGTTTATCACTTGTGGTCTCCAGAGATTCATGCAACCCCACACAGTGTAAGGCGTCGAGAGTATCCCTTTCACTGGGCATAGTGTAAGAGTTAGTCACGGTTGACCTTCGGTTTGGGATGTGTGTCTTTGAATTTCCATGACTTGTTAAACATTTAATTAAGAGGTATAATTAGTAGTCTTGCACTTGAAACAATAGTTCTAGGGTGAGCAATGTCCGGGTACCCGATTTTTTTATAGATTGCCTCTCCTTATCCCTATTGTGCTTTCCTTTCTTTTCTTTACTTTTATTTGCCTTGATACTGTTCACTCACTCACAAATTGGTTCACTATTTAGCTAAATAGCATCACTATTTGCTTTCTAACAACTATTTCCTATGGATACAACTACCCACTCACCAGGGTTTTAATTACTTCGACAACCCGTGCACTTGCAGTACACACATGCAAGGAGTGTGTCAAGTTTTTGGCGTCGTTGCCGTGGAATAGGCATTTTGGAAGGATTTTGCACTTTGCTATTTTATATATTCATCACTTGTTCCATTTCACACTTCCTTATTCTTCCATCATTCTTGTTTGTTTTCTTTTGTCATGTCTTACTTTTCCTTTCAAGGAGCTTAAGTAATGATTGATCCACTCATTGCTCTATATTTTCAAGTTAAACCTCTCAGTGAAAAAGTTGATAGAATTGTTACTTCACAACAACAGAGCCATCCATGTTGCGGCACATATTATCCTATTGAAAGGTGCTACCCAAACATCTTATGGAATAGTGATGGTCAACATTGGTGAGCACCTCAAGAGGAATTTCCAAAGGATTAGATACTTAAAAAGAATGCATTTCAGTTGGAAAAAGTATTAGCTAACTTTATTGAAGCATCCGATGCCCGCTTCCAAAATATTGAGACTACACTAAGATGTGATAAAGTCTCCTTTAAAAACCTTGAGCATCAATTAGGAGGGATACTTGACACTCTCTCCAAGGAACATGAAGTATTGAGCAAGAAATGCAAGTTCCTTATAGAAATTATGTGGTAGTAAATGCAATAAAGAAGTGGGGCAGAAAACGAGTATGATGTTGTAGAGATTGAGAGAATGCAAGAAGAACCTTTCTTTTAAATTGAGGATTGCTTGAATGGACTGTGTGTTTATAAGCAAGAAATGATGAAAGGAGGGTTGTTGAAGATATATTGCTTTCAAGTTGAAAGGGAAGAAGAAGCAAAGCTTAAGGTAATGGAACAAGCATATCTCTTTGGGATTGATCAACTCATAAATTGGAAGAAAGAGATTTTGGGAATAGGCAAAAGATGTGGGTAAGAGAATTAAACCCTCCCAAGACCCACCTTTGCTAAGCTTAGATAAATCTCAGCCCAAATTGTTCCCTTGGAAGCCAAAGGTAAGATGGTTAAACTCTCCAACAAATGCTCCACCCAAGTAAATAGATTTTTGGTTTAAGGGAAGTAGAAATGCAATTTCTAGCCTAGAGGAGCACACTCTTTTCAAGCCTTCATAAGGTAAGAAAGAGGTACGTCAAGCTCGTGATATTAAACAAGCGCTTCTTGGGAGGCAACCCAAGTCTTTACTGTTTTCTGGGTTTTAGTTTAGTACTTGCATGAATAAGAGCTTTAGTGTTGGTGTCTTGATTTTAACATGCTATTGTTGTGATTTACTTGTAGATAATTAGTGTTGTAGTGAGATTCATTGTAATTGGCAAAGTTTTACGTTGTTTGAGTGTGTTTTCATGATTCTCTGGTTAGTTTTTCATTGTTTATGCAGTCTCAGTATGTGTATGAGTGTTGCAGAAATTTATCTGCAGAGTCTATAATTTTTCTGAGTCATTCAGAGAAAACACACGGCATTGTGGAATTTCCACATGAGTGTGTGTTTTCCGTTCAGAGCTCAACTTCTCCATCCCGAGAAGACACAGGGGTGTGTGCGCACCCCTATGAACGACCTTGTGACGGTCACACGTCAGTGGGTAATTTCCACACAGGCGTGTGAATATCTATAGTGTGCCAAATCTCCCTCCCAAGAAGACACAAGGGTGTGTGTCTACCACTGTGGATGACCCTGTGAAATGGCACCCGGGCATGGGTAATTTCCACACGGCCATGTGAAACTCTATAGAGACTTCTTCTCCATCTCGAGAGCACATAGGGGCGTGTGAGTGCCCTTGTGAGTACCCCTGTAAGTATCCACACACTTGTGTGAAATTTCCATAAGGGTGTGTGGAACATTTAGCCAAAATTCTCGGAAAAACAGAGAAGCCACATGGGCGTGTGGGTTCCCTGTGGGTTGGGCGCACGGGTGTGGGTAATTTCCACATGCCCATGTGGATGCGTTCAGAAGCAAACAAAGCCATCCCGAGCGCACATAGGGGTATGTGGATGCCCTTGTGAAGCTCTCCTATGGAGTCACACGAGTGTGGGTAATTTCCACACGCTCATGTGGATATGTAGATCCACAAAAGGCCATGACTTTATTTTATAAATAACTTGCGGCCTTTTCATTTTTAAATGTCTCCACACTCAAAGAACGCTTCCATTCACTTTCCCGACCTTCTTACCATCTATTTATAGGTTTTTTGGGCTATTTCCGATCATATTTAGCTTTGATTTGTTCTTCATCAGTAAGCTTTCCCTTTCCCTTCTCTTTGCCAAGTTTTCACCCGGACCATCACTATCTCAAGCAGCACCAGGATCACCAACAACAGTAGTAGCACCCACAGCAGCAGACGACACCGATGCTTGAGCCGTCTTTATCTATTCTTGTTTTTATTGCTTTTGATATTTTATTTCAGCACTTTATTTTGAACTTGTATCACTCAGAAAGGATCATCCTTATGAGTTTTATCTTATTACTTTTTAGTTGTATCGAGTTATATTTCATTTTCATATCTTTATAGACTAGAGTTTATTTTGTTTTTGCTGAGCTTGACTGAACCCCCTTGTGTATACGTGTAATGGTCTTGTGAGTCTTGGAATTTGAGGAATAGTCATGGGCATGGTCATGTAGCTTTTTATATGGCCGTGTGTGCTCCACAACATGTTGGAACTCAACTCTCAATGAAATTAGCTCAATAAAATGTACCATTAGGAGTTCTATACTTATGCATTCATTGTTCAAGCTCATGTAGCCAATGGCGGTTCACCTTAGTTGCAATGGTTGTATTCTTAAGTTTAGGAGAATTTTTAACATTGAATACTATCATGCTATAGTTTTACTTGAATTTTTAGGATTGTTTTTCCCGATTAACACTTGTTGCACTACTCATTCATTAAACCTTGTGGAATCTCAAGTTCAACATTTTAGGGACTGTTTTTAGTTTGTTTCTTGTTTTAATTTCTATGGAAAAAAATGTGTGAATGAAAAAGAAAAATAAAAAAATATATGTTTGTTTGTTTTGTGCATTGGGGGTGAAAAGAGCTACTCTCATAAGTCGGATACTAGTTATTCCCTAATGAGTGAAAAGAGCTATCCCATGGGATGCGTGAAAGCTACTAACCCGGTAGAAAGAGCTACCACCTCGAAAGTGTGAAAGCCACCTTGGCTGCCGCTTAGGAAAGGGCTACCTTATAGGATGTGTGAAGCTACTACCTGCTCTTTTCCTTTTGTACATAAATAAGTCCCTCTCAATTAGAGCTTTGAGGATTACATGTTGGGTTGTCCTTTTTGATTCAAGTTTTTAGCTGGAGCATTGATTTCTCTTATTCAGTGTCGGAATTTTTCCTTGTAGAATGCTTCTTTTGCATGCTTTTGGTGAACCTAAGACCAAGCACTTTCAATTTTCCTTGTTAGATGCTTCAATGTTTTTCTTTTTTTGCTTGAGGGCATGCAAAAGCTTAAGTGTGGGGGAGTTTGATAAGTGCTTGTATGTAAGTAATACGAAGTATTCTTTTCTTACATTGAGCATCACTTTTCATCAGATTTTATCACTTATTCATGTGTATTTGTGTTGTTTTGTGCATGTAGGGTTATGGAGACAAAGTTGGATGAAAGAAAGCAAAAGTAGATCATAGACGTGATTGTAATAAAGTCTTAGATCGAACAAAGGTGAAAGACACAAGTTGTACTCAAAGACATGTGGGTGTGTGCCAACCTCCATTGTGCTGAAGAGAATACACAAGGTGGAGGGGCATAAATGCAGTCACACTCATTTGTTCTGACTCGTGCAACATTAGAATAGCTCCATCAATATGGTTTCATGGAAGACACAACGCGATCTACCTCATGGATGTGTGCCCATTCATGTGGCCTCGATGAAAAGAGTGGATTCGGGAGCATTTTAGAGAAGTATTGCAATTGTTTACTGTAGAAAATCACTGTGGTAGTTACTATTCATAGCTCGTAGAAAAACTGATTTCTGAAAATTCACATGACTATGTAGAAATTCCACACACCCGTGTGGATGCCTGATTCCAGCCCCTATAAATACCGTGTTTCGAGGAGTTTTGAATAATCTTTTTCCTATCTTTTGCCCATCTTTTGGATGCACTCGCAGCTAGGGTTTGGACAGGCTTTGGCTAGGTTTTTGCAGCGGTTTTATGGCATTCGACATCAAGTTCCTTTGGAAGAGAGTTATTGGTGGAGCTTTCGTCGGCATTGATTTAGTGAGGTGTGCCCTAGGCTTGACAAGGGAACCTTTGTAGAAGATGAGGCGGATCCACAAGACCATTGGATAAGACAACAAGGGGGTTTTATCTATTGATAGCATGCTTTTTTACTTTTGCTTTCATTGTTGAATGTGTACTGCTCCACGGATAGCTAAACCCCTTAGTTGGTTGCTTGGAATTGTAAACCCTAGGATGATTTTGTTTCATTGACTCGTGTTTTGCTTCTTTAATTGATGTTTTAATTGAGTTTCAACCTTAAATGGTTTTTTATTGATTTTCCCTTAAAGTGAAACTAGGGTTGAGAATCTATCTTTGTAATCCTTTTGGATGAGTGACACTTCATTAAGGTTAGACAAAGCAATGTTGGAGAGGGTCGAAAGGGTGTGTCGAGAGGTAGCGGAATGTCCCCTTTCCCTTTCAATATTATTTATCCTACCTCCACATTCCAAGAGTTTTTTGAGGTCATGATAAAGTGAAGTATTAAGATACAAACTCCATTATGGCTTAGTTGCGCAAGCAACAGAGTGAATTGTTGAAGTAATCCTTAGTGATGGGGCTTAATTGCGATTAGGGGTCTTTCGCCTGGACCAAAGGGTTAGATCTATTCTAGGGAATAGGGTTTATCACTTGAAGTCCCTAGAGGTTCATGCAACCACGCACAATGTGAGGCATCGAGAGCATCCCTTTCCGTCGAGGCATAGTACAAGGATTAGTCACAGTTGACCTTAGGTTTGGGACTGTGTGTTTTTGGATTTCCAAGACTCATTAAACTTCAATTAGGAGGCATAATTAGTAGTCTTACACTTGGAAATAATAGTCCTGGGTGAGCAATGTCCGGGTATCCCCATTTTCTTATCGATTGCCTCTCCTTGTCCCTATTGCGCTTTCCATTCTTTTCTTTACTTTTATTTACCTTTATATATATTTCCAAACCTTTCTCATGTATTTATCTTTTATTCAAGCATTTATTTATTATGATTTGGTGCTACATTGTGTGTTATAGTGTATTTGTCCAAGAAAATAGGTCCCTGTGTAAAAGAGCAGGATTTTGCACAATTACAGTGCGAAAAGATGAGAATTTACAGTGCTCTCAAGCCAGACATGGTCTCGACACTACCATGCGCGTTCCACTGATTATTCCAAGAAATTTTTGTAGATGGTATTATAGCATTCACGATAGCAAAATCACTATAGCTGACTTACTGTAGCAAAGTCTAGAGAAGGGACACGGCTTGTATGCTCCTAGCATGATCGTGTTCAGCCTGAAACTGCTTTTCAGTATTATTCAGTGGGGATGACACCCCTATGTCCAGGGCATGTCGTGCCTGAAAATCTACTTTTTAAGTCAGATCTAGGGTATTCTTTGGGGGTCTTCTCTTGAACATTCATCCTCCATCGTGGGGATGGCTGCCCAGCTTTTCCATTTCACTTTTTTGGGGTTGAAGTCAAGCTACGGTGTAAGATTGCGAGTGGAGCAGAGCTAAGACAGTGGAACTTCATCGGAGCACCGTCGGAGTGGTTGAGAAGCATAGAGTGGAGTCTTCCATGGCTTTGTCACATTTTGTTTTCTTTAGTCTTTTATGGATTTGTAATACTATGAGGGGCTAGCCACTCTCTGGTGCCCTGGATTTGTGAACATGAATGCTTATGTGCTTTGCTGATCTACTTGCTTTTAGTATGTCTACGGAGTTCTATTGATTCTTGTGTTTAATGATGTATTTGCATAACTTGATGTGTTTGATTGGCACAGATGCTTTGGTAAAACTTGGTGTATGGATGACCATAGTTGTGATTACTTATTGTGATTGCAAAACTTAATGTGTTGGAGATGCATAGTTACCCTAGCAGACCTTGGTGTATTTGAGAACCATAGATGCAACATTGCTCTTGAGCATTCACAAGAACCTTAGGATGTACCTTGTAGGTATTAGGAGCAAGTCCATTGCACATTTCTCTGGGGAATTAGTCCAGGGCACTACTCTATCTCTGCGTATCTCACCTAGTTTCATTCCAGGACTTACCTATCATCTTTCCCCCTTTTAGGATCTAGTTGAAACCCTTTTTACCAACCATTATAAATCGTTTAGACATTAGAAAATCAATTAGTACTTGGAGTCTAGTGCCTGTGGTTCGCCAACCCTACCATTCACAGAGTACCACTTTACTACTTGTCTGTGACCCGTGCACTTGCAGAGAACGCATTACTCTTGAGCATACACTAGAGCCCTTAAATGTACTTGGTAAGTCATGAGAGCAAGTGAGCATCACTTAGTGCATAGGAAACATCCTGAGGCATTGTTCTCTTGTTGTTAACACTCAACCCAATTGCTTATTATCTCCACCTTTTTTTTCTTACCTTTTTTTACTTTTCTATTCTTCGGTATTAATCCAATCATCAATTCATTCTAACTAGAGAAAAATTTTAAGTGAGTATTTTTAGTCCATTCCCTGATAATCGACAACCCTACCCCTCAGGGGGTACGACTTACTACTTATGTGCGACACGTGCACTTGCGGAGAACATTTCAAAATGCATGCCACTTCGCCATTCCAATGGCCACATTAATAATTCCTCATCGGAAATAGGCGGGTACCCTCCAGTCAAAACAGAATTTAAGTGTCATATCTTAAAAGATACGAATTGAAGTGTGGTATCCATTTTGATATTTGGCCATAGTTTGGTGCCCTCTTAGGATTTTTACCCGCAAATCATGGGTTGGATGTGATTGAAGATGGTATATATAGATTCCATTAAAGTGTTTTTTTGGGGGAAAACTATCCAAAAAAATAGAAATTTAAAGAGTATGTTTGATATATAGTTGCATGTCCAAACTTCAAAAAAATTGTGCCTTGACTGTAAAACAAACTGGAACTCAACATACTTGATAATTGATACATCTCTATTCTATAAAGATGTGTTTCATCCACGCAAAACAAGGAGAGTTAGTGTGCAAGATTTCACCAAGAGAGATAGATTGTGGTATGACAAAGAAAATTGTTGAAAAACTGCAACTATTTATGAGATGACTGAGATATTTTGAAATACAAACTATCTAACTACAAACATTTATTTTCCAAAGATTTGTGAGATCAAATATGCATTAACTGAATAGCTTTATGATTCTACTGTGACTATTGTATTCATGGTTGCAAGGATGCTAGAAAATTTTGATAAATACTATTGTGTGGTTCATGGGTTTACGGGGGTGGCTACTGTGATTAATTAAAAGTACAAAAAATGTATACTGGAATATCACTTTCCAAACTATATGGAAATATTTGAGATATTTAAATTGATTGTATTAATTAGATTTATCTAACTTGCTTTTGGAATATGAAATCAAAATCCAGACATTGGCGTTGAGAAAAACACTCTTTCATCTTTCATCTCAACTCTAAAAAATATAGTTTTAGATAGATATGATGAATTTTTTAGCAGGAGAAAAAGTAAAAGTACTAAGAAGAAAAGACTTATATTTGGAGGAAGAGGTTTTGCTAAGATCTCCTAGTTTTAATACATTGCAATGGTGAAAGACTGTTGGTATCAAGTATCAAATAATGCAACTAGAGATTTATAATTTTATACTTGTCTCAATAGTGGCTTTAGAATCTAAATTCTATATAGGTGGTAGATTGGTGAGCACATCTTGTAGTAGAGTTCATCCAACTATAGTGGCAACTTTGGCTTGTGCCCAAAATTGGTTGTTGAATTAATTAGAAGGTAATTTAATTAGTAATTATCACACTTGTTATTTTAATTTTGATTAGTATCTTGACTATCATTTTTACTTGATCTAAATACAACTTCTATAAAAATTATTTCAACTTGTATGGAGGAAGATAATATCAATTTCATAACTTTTGACTTAGTAAATTATGATCTATATAAATATATTATCTCTTTCATATTTATATATCTTTATAGGATTCTTATTAAACATATTTTCTCTTTTTACCTTTTCATATAGGATTGAGCATTCCATATTTAAAAGGAGATAAATTGAAAGATGTTTCTTATATATATATATATATATTTCAATTCTATACTCATTAATATTGTGCATGATGTTGCACACAATATTACTTGTGGTATGTCAATTTTCTAATTCAATAAAACTGAAAATACTTTTTTGCAAAGTCTAATTATTATCAATATAATGAGTGATAACACAAAAATAATCCATTTTAGATTGAGAATACCAAATATCTAATGTAAGAGTAATTTTAAAGAACCTTTAAATATTTCATAAATTATTTTTTTATATTCATCATAAATAATAAGACAATATCTTTTTCATGGTAGTCCTTGAAATGGATTTAAACTTTTAATTAAAAACTCTTAGAAGCATTTATAAAAATGTGTGTTTTTGGGAAAGATAAAAAGTTTGTTAATCTTGAATAAAAAATATTGTCAATTATTCTCTTGTGTTTTCATTATTAAAAACAAAAGTTCCAATACTTTAATTTGAATAAACAAAATAATTTGTGTTGAATGGAATCATGCTAACTTGCCGCATGCCTTTCTGAATTGACCACCCTCCACTTTACCTGAAATTTGGAATGAAATTATGTTTTGCATTTTTTACAAACTGCAAAAAGTGTCTTTATTCAGAAATTAAACAATATCATAAAATTGCAAACCCCCGAAGTTTCTTTTCTTACGCTTGTCCGAGTTATTAGAAAGAAAATTGGGAGAGCTAGCCATTATGCAAAACTAAAAGAAAAGGTTTGAGGTTACCTCAACAATTTTAAAATTAATTAAACATATAAATTGAATACCCTATTTTCTTGAAATATAGTTGAGGAAATGTTGAAGAACATGAGCTAAATTTTACAACCATCAAATCCTAAACTTGAAGAGATTGAGAGCTAAGAGGCCTTGAATGCTTGAAAATGAGAGTAAGAATAAGAAATTTGGTGTGGCAAAAGTGTTAGAGTTTATGGGTATTCATAGTTTTGTTTTAATTATTCACAAAATATCCTTGTAAACTATAGTTTATAATTATTGGGAAGGTAAAAAAAGTCATTGTATCCCTAAAGACTAAAATAACCTCAAAACTAGCCTTCCTATAGTTGTTGAAAGGATTAAAAATTAAATTAATCTATTTGAAAACAAAAATTTTAAAAAAAATGTTAGTTCCACTAGGTGTTCTATGGGTTTGTGGGTTAGGATTCAATCAATCTCTCATGCAATCACTCACACAATTGTACACAAACTAAAGAGAAAGGAGACATATGAAATTGGTAACCTATTTTTGCCCAACACACACCTATGTATGGGGGGACAAGTCCAGAGATAAACATCCACTAAAAAGAGGGAAGTAAACATAAGTACAATGGTCACGCTCATCCTCACAAAGATAAACAAGAACTCTCTCTCTCTCTCTCTAGATTTCCCAATTCCCTCTCTCTCACACCCTCACCCTGGGGCCTCTCCAGTGGTTCCTACTAAATCTCAGAGCGAGATCTCTTATATAGCCATCTCTATGTCCCAAATATAGCAACTCCCACTTTTAGAATTTTTGACCTTGCAATTTAGACACCTTCCAAACTTAGATGTTGTAACTCATGTTGTAACCGAGCTTCCAACGTGGCCTAACTGGTGACTATGAATGACTTTTAGCTTCCATTGCAATGTGACATATAGACATCTCCAGCCCTCTTGACCGTATCCATGTCTGAGTTGATATAGTTGAATCTTCCCAATCACAACCTACCAATAACTAGCTTGCCTCCTCATGTCCTATCAACAAGATTCTCACAAAGGTCACACTCTATATGATGAGTCTCCATCATACCAAATAAAGGCTTCAAAGGATATTCCAATGATCTTCAAAGTCATCCAAGTTTTGCTTTACAATCTTTCAATTACTAAACTTGATCTTCCATTACAGTTAATTATAATTCAATTTTGGTGCAAGTTGGAGCCACACCCTACTTAGTCCATTTCAGTTCGCTTTACACCTCTAAGTCAAACAATAAATTTTTATAATTATATTTGTCTAAAAGTATAATTTTTTAGATTATATACATCAATTTGTAAAAAAAAAAAGTTAATACTTTCAAGAAAAAGAAAAATTGAAGAGAGAGAAAAGAAGAAAATAGAGGAAGGCCATGGCCCCCCTTTAGCTGTCCTCGCCCACCCTTCCTTAATCTCCGTCCTTGACTTGGGGTGGTAGATAGTTGATCATACTTGAAAATGTTTTGTAAGTAGCTTCTTGGTGATGCTACACCATCTCATAAGGGACCTACTACGCCCTGGAAGTACAATTCACCCTTTTTTTGCCTTATACACATGTAGTGTTTGGGGTCTAGCTCTTTTTTACACATGTTGTCTTTTTATAAACCACCACTCCTTATAGTGTTGAATGTAGTAACACAAAAAGAAGCAAACCTTAAGGTAATGGAACAAGCATCTCTATTTGGGATTGATCAACATATAAATTGCAAGAAAGAGATTTTTGGTTAGGGAGAAGATGTGGGTAGGAGTTTTAAACCATCCAATGACTCAACTATGCTATGCTTGGACAATTCCCCAACCCAAATTGTTTCCTTTGGGGGCCAAAGGTAAGATGGTTGGACTCTCCAACAAATACTCCACCACGGCAACTAGATTTTTTTGGTTTAAAGGAAGTAGCTATGCGATTTCTAGTTGGGAGAAACACACTCTTTTCAAGCCTTCATAAGGTAAGGAATAGGTACGTCAAGCTTAGTGATGTAAAACATGTGCTTCTTGGGATGCAACCCAAGTTTTTAATTGAATTTAGAATTTAATTTTTGTAGTAATAAATTCATGACGGTGTGCCTTGATGAATTTTTGTTGGTGTTGGACTTTTCATGGGAAATTTTCGGTGATTTAAATTGATATACATGTATGTGGCATGGTTTAGGGTGTAATTCATGTTCATAGTTGAAGAATTAGTGTTAATTTGAAGATTGGAGCCTTGCGTGGACTGTCTGTAGAAATTTTGCAGTCCACACGGTCGCATGGAATTTCCACACCCCCATGTGGCTTATAAGAACATGAAGAGGTACTATTCATTGTCTTCATGCCTAAAGACCCTTCATCTCCAACTTCTTTATCTTCAAGATTTCCAACTTTTGGACCCTAAAACTAATTTTCTTTGACTTATTGGAGATCTAGAAGTTCTTTGTCGGCATTTTCATCGAATTTTCTTCTCCGATTCACACCGGTAATCCCTCACTTCTCCTCACATTCTCCATGCCTTCATTTCGCAAACCATGGTGATTTCTTGGTTTTTAGATGCTATTTTTTTATGGAAAATCTTTCCAAAACACTCTAGAATGCATGTAAAACAATTTTTTGGAAGCATTGGAGCCCGATCATGGCTTCTTGGCTATGATCGAGATCCTTTGCTGGCGTGTGGCCTGCGCACATGCCTGCGTGGGCTAGCAAACCGCGTGACTGCGTGGCTAGCCCACTCGGCGGCGTGGCCCCTCAGCCGAGGCAACCATATGCCCACACGGGCGCATGGCTCGCACACGCGCCCGCATGGGCTGGAAAAGCGGCAAACAAGCCACATGGGTGCATGGCTTGCCCACACGCCCGCATGGATTCTTGTACCTTGCCATATCATGTAAATTTGCATTTCTTTCGGAATTTTCTTGTAGGAATGACAATAAGGACCAAAAAGCTTACCCCGAAATGCCTTGATCATATATAGTTGACCTATGATGAGGACATTGCTTCTAACACATTAGTAGCACCAAAAGATGATACCGATGCTTAAATCGTCCCACTCATGAGACTTTAGTTTTCTTTACTTTTGTTTTCATTTCTAGTTTTCTTCATTTAATCTTTTGAACTTTAGTTATCTTTATACTTCCTAGGGTTCAAAAATATCCAAGTACCCACTAGGGGGTTTAGCTCTCCATGGAGCT
>NC_052471.1:22377373-22396349 GCF_009730915.1 Dioscorea cayenensis subsp. rotundata | reverse complement strand
AGGAAAATACTTCTATTGTCACCTGCAAATCTCTCCGCCATAGTATGGTTTTTAGCCTATGTCCATTCCACTTTGAATGTGCCCTCCGGATGGTTAATCTCAATGGTCGCATGGGGTGAAACTTTGGTTATGGTATACGGACCGACTCACCTTGATTTGAGTTTCCAAATAAATATAAACGAGAGTTGAATGAAGAATACCCGATCGCTCACTTGGAAGTCCTTCGCACCTTTAATATGCTTGTCATGCCACTTCCAAATTCTTTCCTTGTATATCCTTGCATTATCATATGCCTTCATCCTCCATTCGTCTAACTCGTTGAGATGTAACATTCGTTGCTCTCCAGATTTGCGCAAATCGAAATTCATCACTTTAATTGCCCAATATGCTTTGTGCTCTAATTCCACTGGTAAATGACAAGATTTTCCTTACACTAAATTATAGGGAGTGGTCCTTATTAGAGTTTTATATACTGTTCTATGAGCCCAAAGTGTGTCATCCAATCTTTCAGACCAGTCTCATTTCCCTTATTCCACTGATTTGGTTAATATTCTCTTGAGATCTCTATTTGTGACCTCCACTTGCCCACTTGTTTGCGGATGATAAGGAGTAGCTAGACGATGATGAACCCCATAGCATTTTAACACTTTCTCCAGTTGTGTAATACAGAAATGGGTTCCCTGATCGCTGATAATGATCCTTGGAGTTCCAAAGCGGGTAAATAGCTTCTTCAAAAGCTTCACCACAGCTCGTGCATCATTATTTGGAAGAGCTTGGGCTTCCACCCACTTGGAAACATAGTCAACTGCCACTAGAATGTATTGATTTCCATTGGACTTTGGAAATGGTCCCATAAAATCAATTCCCCAAACATCAAATACCTCGCAGAATTGCATGGGATTTTGAGGCATCTCCTCCCTTCGCGATAAATTTCTAGCCCTTTGACAACTATCACATCGTAAAACAAACTGATGAACATCTTGGAATAAGGTTGGCCAATATAACCAAGCGGCTAAAACCTTCTCTACAGTTCGACTTGAAGCATAATGCCCCGCCACTGGGCCTGACTGACAATGCGCAATGATGTTCCAACCTTCATCTCTAGAAACGCACCTTTGAACCACCTGATCTGCACAAATACGGAACAGGTAAGGATCTTCCCAGAAAAAGTTCTTAAGGTCACCGAAAAATAATTTCTTCTCACTGGAAAGCTTAAACCCCCTTCAAGACCAGTCCGATAGATAATTCGCAAAATCATGGAACCATGGAACATCTTTCGATTCTAATTCCCTGCACTGCATACAAGTGCTCTTCAGGGAAAAATCATTAATTTCCTTGTTTGCGCGTCTCTTGCCCCTCACAACCTTCTAGTCTCGACAGATCGTCGGCAACCACATTCTCGGTCCCCTTTTTATCTTTGATTTCCATATTGAATTCTTGCAACAACAATATCAACAGAATCAATCTCGGCTTCGCATCTGCCTTGTTCATGAGATAACGGAGTGCAGAATGATCTGTGAACTTGTGAGAGTTTTGCTAGCATAATAGATCGGTTGAAATTGCTTATTTCTTCTCTGACCCAAAACCGCTCCCACTACATAATCACTAGCATCACACATTACTTCGAACAGCTCATCCCACTTCGGTGTTGTCAGGATTGGTGCTTGCACTAACTTCTCTTTCAACACATTGAATGCATTCAGATAGTTGTTTCCGAAGTCAAAATGGGTATCCTTCTCTATAAGTTTGGTCAACGGTTGGAAGATTTTTGAAAAGTCCTTAATAAACCTTCTGTAAAAACCTGCATGACCCAAGAAACTACGGATCTCCTTTACATTCATAGGTGGATGGAGCTTGTCAATTATCTCAATCTTCACCTTATCCACCTCCATACCTGCCTGGGAAATCTTACGTCCAAGGACAATGCCTTCTTGCACCATAAAGTGACACTTCTCCCAGTTAAGGATGAGATTCGTCTCTTCACATCTCACTAATACTCTTTCCAAATTATTTAAGCAAGAATCGAAAGAGTCCCCGAACACTGAAAAATCATCCATGAAAACTTCCATAATATCTTCGAGAAAGTCGTCAAAAATGGCTGTTATGCAGCGCTGAAATGTTGCAGGGGCGTTACTTAACCCAAAAGGCATTCTTCTATAAGCAAAGGTACCATAAGGGCAAGTAAATGTGGTTTTCTCCTGATCTTCTGGGGCTACTGGAATTTGAAAGTATCCCGACATGCCATCAAGGAAACAGTAGAATTGATGTCCTACTAGTCGTTCCAACATTTGGTCAATAAATGGCAAAGGAAAGTGACCTTTCTGAGTGACATCATTCAGTCTCCTATAGTCAATGCAAACTCGCAAACCAGTAACTGTCCTAGTGGGGATTAACCCATTTTTTTCATTCTTCAACACTGTCATTCCTCTTTTTTTCGGGATAACTTGGGTTGGGCTCACCCACTTGCTATCTGATATGGGATAGATGATTCCCGCATCCAAAAGTTTAATTACTTCTGCCTTAACAACTTCTTTCACATTCGGGTTCAATCTTCACTGAGGTTGGATTACAGATTTGTAGTCATCCTCCATTAGGATCTTATGAGTGCAGAATGATGGGTTTATACCCCTAATATCGGAGATCTTCCATGCAATAGCTGATTTGTGCTTTTTCAACATGCTAACAAGCTTATCCTTCTGCTCCGCAGACAAGTTTGAAGCTATAATCACAGGAAGTTTAGAGTCCTTCCTTATGAATGCATATTCCAAATGTGTTGGAAGACTTTTAAGCTCAAGTTCTGGTGGTTCAACAATTGATGGGTGCAAGCCGCCCTCTTTCAATTTATCAATCTGCTCGAAATCATTTGCCTCATGTTCGCAGTTATTCTCCTCATCTTCTAACTGGGTACCTATCTCTTTACAATCTGCAACAGATATCAACGTGTCCATTCCACATAGTTCTACTTTTGAAATAGCAACCCCAACTGAAAAGAGTTCATGCCTCTGATCTTGATAGGAAGAATCAAACTGAGCAAGTATTCTTTCTACACTTTCCTCCAACTGGTCACTCATTGACGCCGACGTGGATTCCTTAAACTGCTTTATCACATTATCTAATTCACTGTTTTGCCCTTGAATCCTGGCGATGTACTCTTCAACTGATTCTTCTACTGGCTGTTGAGTTGTACACTACTCATGGTGAGAAGGACACAGCATGTCATGCCATGCAATTGTTTGAACTTTCTACTCCACGTATTCAATCATTCTTGTGATAGTGCCAAATGATTGAAACATGTTAATCATTTCCTATTTAAAAAAAAATAAGGAAACGTTAGAACAATGATAGAATGAGAAGATATGAAACAGAATGTATGGTAAAATAGCTAAGAAAACAAAGTGCAAAGTATCTCTAAACGCCTATTCCCCGGCAACGGCGTCAAAAACTTGACAAGGTCCCCTTGCGTATATCCCGCAAGTGCACGGGTTTGTCGAAATAATAATCCCGCGTGAGCGGGTATCGAATCCACAGGGAGTAGGGAATAAAAATACTTAATTTGATTCTTAGCTATATAAAACATCAATGATAATGAGTGTGACAATGATTAAATTCTCAACAGTAAAAGCAACAAGTAAGAGAGCAAAAGTAAAGAAGGGGGTAAGGCAATCGATAAGAATGGGGTACCCGTATAATGCTCCGCCTAGGATAATTGTTTCAAGTGCAAGAACCCTCTATTATGCTTCCTAATCAATGCAATGGTGAGTCGTGGAAATCCTTAATTACATAGTCCCAAATCTAAAGTCAACTATGCCTAACTATATACATGTCCCGAAGGAGAAATCGAACAATCTCAACACCGCGCACTCGCATATGGTTGCAATGAGCTCTACGGAATCCAAGTGATAAATCTCTTCCTAATTATAGACCTAACCCTTTGGTCCAGGTGGAAGGTGCTTAACCATAATTAAGCCCTAGATACTAAGATCACCTCAACGCTTCACTCCGTTGAATGTGCAACTAAGCCCCAGCGAAAGTCCATGCCTTAGACCATTCACTCTATTTTAGCCGCAAAGAACTCGAGGAACAGAGGTAGAATCTATCACACCGGAAGGGAAAGGGGACGCTCATGTACCTCTTGACTCACCCTCTCAACTCTCTCTAACCTAGCTTTGTCTAACACTCGCGGTGTGTCACTCACTCACAAGGTTACCAACAAGAACTATCAACTCTAGTGTTATTCTAGGGGAAATATTCATACAATCAAGCATTCAAGGTTGGAACTCACAATAAACATCAATTTATTGAAAGCATAATAAAGAGGTTCAAAGAAACAAATACATCCTAGGGTTCACAATACCCGAGTACCCATTAGGGGTTTAGCTCTCCATGAAGCTAAGTACAATCAATGAAATAGAATGTAAAAGCAAAGAATCCATAAAGAAACCCCATCGATAGTCATGTCGATGGTCTTATGGAAAGTCCTTTACTCGTAGTCGAAGGATTATCTCGTCCGGTATAGGATACGCCTCGACGGAAGCTCGCCTACCAATCTTCTTCCTAAGGAATGACGATGTTGGAGCCGTAGAACCTCTCCAAAACCTTGGCTAATACACCTCGAAACCCAAGCCGAAGCCCTCTCTTAAGTTGTGGAAAAGATAGAGAAAAGAATACCAAAATTGGGGCTGAATCGACTTTAACTTGGGCTGGAATCGGGCGACTACACGGGCGTGTATGCTCCACGTGCCCGTGCGGAATTTCCACAAGGGCGTGAGCACTTCTACACGCCCTGTGGATTCTCTCGCTTTCTCCGGTTTCTTGGCCTACTGCGAACAACACCGCTACATGTATGCTACGGGTTGCTCGCTACGATGATTCAACCTCGAATAGCTTCCTAATTTCATACTTTTATCGGGGTAACACAAACGGCACACGCTCACATCGTGGATCACTTGCTTTTGATAAGCTTAGTGATATGAATGCGAAGCATTCATTCCTTATGTTGAGCATTACTTTTCTCAGGTTTTTATATTAATATGTGTGTTTTTATGTTACTTTTACGCATGTAGGGGCATGGAGGCCGAGTATGAAGGAAATAGGCCAATGTGGATCATAATGCACTTATTTTGGAGGAGATCTTGCTAAAGTTCAAATGCGAAGACATAGGATAGGTGTGAGATGCTAGAGTGTGTGCCAACCTCCTCGCGATTCGAGTGAGCACATCCATTTGAGGGGCACAAAGGCGCTCACACTTGAGCATTCCGACCTATGCATATAAGAACAAGAGCTCTACCAACATGTATATCATTGAAGAAGCAAGTGATTCAAGACATGAACAAGTGCCCATTTGCGTTATCCTAATGAAAGTATGGAATTGGGAAGTTATTCAGGTAAAAGACTATAGAAGAGCAACGTAGCAACTACTGTAGCAGCACTGTTCACAGCCGGCCGAAAAACCAGAGAAACAGAGAATCCACACGAGCGTGTGGAAATTATCCACGCCCGTGTGGAAATTCCGCACGGGTGCGTGGAGCATACACGGCCGTGTAGTCGCCCTATTCCAGCCCAAGTTAAAGCCGATTCAGCCCCGATTTTGGTATTCTTTTCTCTATCTTTTCCCGAACTTAAGAGAGGGCTTCGGCTTGGGTTTCGAGGTGTATTGGCCAAGGTTTTGGAGAGGTTCTACGGCTTTCGACATCGTCATTCCTTAGGAAGAAGGTTGGTAGGGGAGCTTCGCCGAGGCGCATCCCTATACCCGGACGAGATAATCCTTGGACGATGAGTAGAGGACTCTCCGCAAAGACCATCGACACTGACCATCGAGGGGGTTTCTTTTATGGATTAATTGCTTTTTACATTCAATTTCTTTTGATTGTACTTTAGCTCCATGGAGAGCTAAAACCCCTAGTGGGTACTTGGGTGATTGTGAACCCTAGGATGTATTTGTTTCTTTGAACTTCTTTATTATGCTTTCAATAAATTGATGTTTATTGTGAGTTCCAACCTTGAATGCTTGATTGTATGAACATTTCCCTAGAGTGACACTAGGGATTGAGAGTTCTTGTTGTTAACCTTGTGAGTGGGTGACACACAACGAGCGTTAGACAAAGCTGGGTTGGAGAGGGTTGAGAGGGTGAGTTGAGAGGCACGGAGCGTCCCCTTTCCCTCCGACGTGATAGATTCTACCTCCGTTCCTTGAGTTCTTTGTGGCCATAATAGAGTGAATGGTCTAAAGGGATGAACCTCCGCTGGGGCCTAGTTACGCGTGCAATGGAGTGAAGCGTTGAGGGGATCTTAGTATCTAGGGCTTAATTGTGGCTAGGGACCTTCCGCCTGGACCAAAGGGTTAGGTCTATAATTAGGGAGTGATTTATCACTTGGAATCCCTAGAGCTCATTGCAACTTTATTCGCGTGCGAGGTTGAGAGGTTATTTAATCTCTCCTCTGGGACATGAATAGAGTTAGGCACAATTGACCTTAGATTTGGGACTATGTATGTAAGGATTTTCCATGACTCACCATTGCATTGATTAGGAAGCATAATAGAGAGTTCTTGCACTTGAAGCGATTATCCTAGGTGAAGCATCATCCGAGTACCCCATCTTTATCGATTGCCTTACCTCCTCCTTACTTTTGCTCTCTTACTTGTTGCTTTTAATTGTTGAGAATTGAATCATTATCACACTTATCATTGTTGATACTCAACATAGCTAAGAATCGAATTAAGTATCTTAACTCCCTACTCCCTATGGATTCGACCCCGCTCACCTGGGATTATTACTTCGACAAACCCATGCACTTGCGGGATATACGCAAGGGGACCTTGTCACTGCTTCAATGGTGTACACGTTGGTGGAGCTCTTGTTCTATGTGTATAAGTCAGAATGCTCGAATGTGACTGCCTTTGTGCCCCTCCAAATGGTTGTGCCCACTCGAATACGAGGAGGTTGGCACACACTCTAGCATCTCACACCTGACCTATGTCTTCGCGTTTGAACGTTAGCAAGATTTCCTCCAAAATTGGTGCATTATGTTCCACATTGGCCTATTTCCTTCATACTCGGCCTCACAACCCTACCTGCATAAAAGTAATATAAAAACACACATATTAGTGTAAAAACCCGAGAAAAGTAATGCTCAACATAAGGAATGAATGCTTCGCCTTCGTATCGCACAAGCACTTATCAGTCTGAGAGCCCCTGTGGATTTTTCACACGGGCGTGTGGAATTTCCACATGCCCATGTGGATTCTCTGTTTTCCTGTTTTCTCGGCCGGCTATGAATAGTGCTGGTACAGTATTTTTGCTACAATTTTCTTGCAGTACCCTACTACAATACCGGCCCGAAATACTCCCGAATCAACTCTTTCATCGAGGTAACGCAAACGGGCACATGTTTAAGTCGTGGGTCACTTTGCTTCTTCAATAACGGACATGTTGGTTGAGATCTTATTCTATTTGCTCAAGTCGGAATGGTTGAATGTGACTGCCCTTGTTCCCCTCCAAATGGTTATATTAACTTGAATATGAGGAGGTTGACACACATTTCCGCATCTCAAACCCGACCTGTGTTTTCGCGTTTGAACCTTAGCAAGATTTCCTCCAAATTGGTGCATTTACGACCCACATTGGCTTCTTTCTTTCATTTTCGGCCTCACAACCCTACCCTACCTGCATAAGAGTAACATAGCTACACACATATTAGCGGTAAAACCCGAGAAAAGTAATGCTCAACACAAGGAAAGAACACTTCGTATTCTTATCATACAAGCACTTATCAGGCAACCCAAGCATTCGGGGGTTTATTTTCATGTTTGTGTGTTCTTTGGGTTCATGTTCTTGTCATTTTTCATATTTTCTTAAAGTCATTAATTTGAATAAGTCCATGCTCTCATTATTTTGTTTATCATGATCATTCTCCTTGTGGTTGTATACTTGATTTTATTGTTGAGTTGCACTTGTTTGGGCTATCATTTCATGTATTAGACCGAAATTTTGAACCATTATTTCATGGTGGAGTTGACCTTATAACACTTTGTAACCATGGCCATGTGTTTGGAGAAGTAACCAAACCCTTAGCACATGTTTTTAAAGTCATACGCCCTTAATGAGCTGCTCATTCAGGCTATCACAAAAATCCAGAAACTTTGCACTAGGGTATATGGCCTCACTGAGCAGCTCATTCAGGCCGTCAAGACCATCCAGAGATTTTAAACTAGCTTATACGGCCTCAATGAGCTGCTCATTGAGGCCATCAAGAAAATCTAGCAACTTTACACTAGCTTATACGGCCTTAATGAGCTGCTCATTGAGGCTGTATAAAGTTATATTTTTCATGAAAATGTTGCCAACTTTTCTCTTTCTTCCTTCTCCTTCTTATCCAAACGAGCCCTAGCCTCAATTATATATCTTTCCATGCCTAGATCTCACTAAATATTGTTCTAAATCATCTCCTCATCTCCTTAGGAAGTAGATCTAGTGTCTTTCTTCAAGCTCCACTCAAGTGTTCTCAACTGGTAAGAAGCTTGTCGTGATAAAATTTGTCTTCTCTTTTCTTCTTGCTTTCTTGAGCTTTTGTGTGGGTTGTTTCAAGCTTTTAGCTTGTATTGTGTGGTATGATCATCATGTTTTTGAACTATCTCGAATTTATGTACAAATTTTTCGAATTCATGATGAGGGGAAACTCTTGCAAATTGAAGAGTATCAATACAGACCACCATCTCAGTATACTGTGCTGGCTGTATCGCCCAAATCTTGATGATCTCAGACCACAGTACACTCATAGTGCTCTCGAGCTTCTCAATACGATCATAGGCTCCTGAAATAGTACTCAGGCACCCTGAGGTCTCGGTCGCCGTCGATGTAGAGCCCCCCGCTGTATCCCCTTCACCATCAGTGCTCTCAGTGGTGGATGTAACCGAAATGTGAACTCCACGACCATATCTGTGCACTACTCCCATCATCCTGAGAGTATTGAGTCCAAGTGGAAAAGAAATAACTGTCTTTTCGGTATCCCAAATAGCATCCATGAGGCCCATCCCCAGAATAAGTCTAGTGATGTAAGGACCAACAAATAATACTCCCACTCTACCATTATGGCCCTGGTATAGCAGATAGTCGGAAACAACATGCCCCAAATGAATCGGTATAGTACGGACCATGGAATGCAAATAAAGTAACCCCTGAGGGCTCAAAACACCCTTGGTGTCACCACGGTCATCCACATATCTGCTAAGGATGGCGAATAAATACCTGCAGCTAAGCCGGGACAAACATACAGCCTTGGACACTCCTGGTTCATACTGGCCCTGTCCACATAAGGCTTGGTAAGCTTGCCATGGGGTCAAGGTGCCAGGGTAATCTATCGGCAAGTGTCCATACTCGTCAGTATTTGTATATGTCTCGTCATACAAGCCCATACAAATCAAAAACTCAGTGACACAGATAGTAAAATGACGTCCTAATAGTCTGAACTATATGACGTCAGTGATGTCAAATCTCCCATATGGCTGCTCAAACTCAAAAGACACCAATACTTCCAGTGTTGGTGGACGGATAACTGGCTCTCGTATCGACAATAATCTCTTCCACCTTCCTATGGCCATCAGTGTGTCAATTTCACTGGCAAACTCCTTACCTCGCTGGACCTCACTTAACACACTCAAGTGCATGAACAGGGATTGTCCAAACATAAGTCTCGATAGTCGCTCAAATTGAGCCAGAAGCTTGGGATTCGAGAACTCAATATGTGCCAACTCAAGTGAAATCTCTCTAGGACACTTCCCCTCTTGCTTTTTTGAGGACGGCGGCATACCTGTGATAAGTGATGAAGAAATGATCAAAGAAGCTCAAAAAAGAAACTGCAGAATTCCACATGGGCCTGTGAAAATTTTCAACACCCGTTTGGATCTGTAGGCGTGAAATCCGCACGGTTGCACATACATTCTCCAAAAATACAACTTTAAAACATGGTTAAACGCTTTCTAAACATGTGTAAACCATTATAACAAGAAAGTTATTTCAAGTCAAGACTTTTAATCCACTAAAAACAAGGATTGGTGAATGAGAGAGAGATTAAAAGATTTACGGATGAAATGGGTATGAAAACTTCGAATTCGGCATAGGAACTGACTGAAAATCCCTCTAAAATAGTGACAAGAGGTCAGGAAATTGATGAAGAGTGTGTTTTTTGAGCGATTGGAAGTGAAGGAGAAGAGAATTCAAGACGATTTTAAAGAAAAACTCATGTCTCTTGGAATTTTGCGCATTCACACGGGCGTGCGGAAATTACCCATGCCCGTGCGCCTCCACCAGAGAGACTCACTGGGGCAAACACACGCCCTTGTGCGCTCTCTGGATGCCACTCTATGTTTTTAAAAGCATCCGCACGGGTGTACGGAAAGTATCCATGCCCATGCGCCTGACCCACAGAAGCAGCCACATACCCCTGTGGCTTCTTTGTACAACCAAGAAAAATCACTAAGTGTTTCGCCCGCCCGTGCTAAAATTCTGCACGGGTGTGGACATTCACAAGTCTAACCTATAGGGGCAAGCGCACGCTCCTATGTCTTCTCAGGATGGAGAAGAGCTCTGCTATAGAGATCCACAAGGGTGTGCAGAACTTACCCAGGCCTGTGTGTTTGCAACAGGTTCGCCCACAGGGGTGTGTCCATGCCCCTGTCTGCTCTAGGGAAAAATTGCTAAGTATCTATAGGAAGACACACGCCCATGTGGAAATTACCCACGGGCATGCGGAAGTCATAAGGTCACTCATAGGAGTGCGTCCATGCCCCTGTGTCACTTCTAGATGAGCTCACAATGCAAATCCACGGGTGTGTGGAATTTCCATACACCCGTCCGTTTTCTCGGGATAACTTAGAAAACTCAGCAGGCTCTACAAAAAAGTTTTGAACATGTATACACACTCAGATCCTGCCCTATTATGAAAAATACATGATTGCTTCCCCGTAAATGTACAGGATCGCCATGTAATACCTCGTGAGAAGACATGAGGATCGTATTCCATGGGGCTAAGTATCTCCTATTACTCCTTCTCGAACTATTATCTAGCCTAAGATCTCATGTGATGGAACCTACTCTACTAGACGCAATTAAAATTAAAAGAATATTACCAACAAATTAGAGAGAACAAACAATGAGCAAGCAAAAAAATCAATGTAATGCAAAGACCTATGGATGTGGATCCTCTTGAGGGGTTATCATGAAACATGGATGATGATTAAAAGATGCAAGGGTAAATTGGACCAACATATTTCTAGATTAGAACAACCCCAATTTCTTGGCGACTGAACCCTAATCCCATACAAAACATCGATAGGTATTTCTTCCAAATATACGTTCTATGATTGCATTAAGTACAAGGAAATCTCAAATAGGAGTACACCTACTATTCTTTGGCTCAAACCTAACATGGAAGGGCTACCAACACCCAATTTTTCGGTGTGATGATACAAGTATCCCCTTCTAATCCATTAATAATCTAACACATGCGAGCAAGTCACATCTACATGCATCACTCATAAACGAGCCACGGATTTATCCTTAGTGTAGCGCTTAGCATGAATACAATGGATTAAATCTCAAAGTAACCCAAGCATGGAATCAACAAGTAAACATCCAAAACACATGATAAACCCCACCCCCCCACCCCAAGGTTCACCAACACCATGTGGCCTTGGGGGTCTAGTGTGTCATCATCCCACAACAAGCAATACAATCAAGTAAAACAAAAAAAAAAGCATAAATGACACTCCCTAGATGAAATGGTGGAGGAGGAGGTAGAGAATGTGCTGAATGACATTTCCCCCACCAAAGGAATGCTAAATGGGACTTCCTCTTGTCGTGGGTCTCCTTCCTTCAAATCGTGGTTGATCTCCACTTTGAATGATGTTGCCTTCTCGCCTTGAGATCCCTTGACCTTGGCCTTTGATGATCTCCTTGTTTCCTTGCCCTTTTTCTTCTTCCCAAGGTCACTCAAAGCCTCCCAAGTAGCTTCTCTAAAATCCGTCCAAAAAGTCCCTTGTTATGCCCCAAAAGTCAGCTTTTATACCCCTGATGGCATACGGGGTGTATAAGGGGTCATATGGGGGTTGTATAGAACTCAAATAATCTAGATTCACGCTCTATATACAGTGCATACGGGGTCTATATGGCCCCCATACAGCCCCTATACTAGGTGGTATGGGGGTGGTATGAAAATCTGGGAGACAGCTTCAATTTCATCCCACTGATACAGTGCATATGGCCCCCATACTGAGTGGTATGAGGGTGGTATGAAATTGCAGTTTTCTTCTCTTTTCGCCTAAATGTTATCTTTTTGTTCTCCATGGCTCTCTTATGCCCTACAAAGTAAAGAGTAGATGATTAAGCGCAAAACGGGAATCAAACCTCACAAAATACATGCAAAGTGAATACGATATATATATGAAAACACCTATATTTAGATACTTATCAAATATCCCTACACTTAAGCGTTGCATGTCCCCAAGCAAACAACTCATGAAAAACAAAGAGACTGAAAAGTGGCTAAATGCATTACCTCTGGCATCAAGCAAATATAAGACCCCAAAAGCAGTGGACAATGATACATAGATGTTGAGTTATAGTCAATAAGCATAATAAGAAATATCCTGTCTCACCCCTTATATGTCTATGTCGTGTAGGTGAATTTTATATCTCATTTGCCCTGAGCCTAAGGACTTCAATCAGTACAGCTCTAGATGCTAATCACTCCACATACAAAGAATACTAAGTCTCAAACTACTAAGTGCTACTTCAATAGCCAAATAAGATCCTTCTAAATCTTTAGCTTGAAACTGAATCCTCTTTCTTCTTGAAACCTTAGGTAGGTACTCAAAAAGATCACTAGTGTTTTTATTTTCATTTCATCATTCATGAGTTCGACTAACATAGACTGTACCAACATTATTTTGAAATCTTTGTGGAGGGTGCACATGCTGGTTAGGCACAAGAGCCACCCAACTACTCAATTACAGTCTACATAGACGCATTCATGCTTCATTAGCAGAGGAATACTGACATAGACTCATTTTTGCTTTCATTTCATTTCTTTTTTTTTTCTGTTTTTTTCATTTCACACACTCACCCTAGATCACATCTTCAGAGTACTCTACATGACATAACACTAGGATTAGCTCAACAAGTCTTAGAAGTTCTTAAGAGTCCATTGAAAGATAGAACTTAGTGTTCTAAGGCCAAGTACTCAAAGTAGTGTGTTAAGCATACAAGAGAGTGAGGGTAGTCACATTGGCTATTCCCAGGGCATCGACAAAAAATTTAGTGCACATGACAATACTAGGTGTAAAACAGGATTCACTAAAGAATAAAAAACAAGTAACTCACATCAACCATTAGTCCAAGCTAAAAGAATCTTACAAGAATGAACAAAGCCATCATAGGTAGCACTAGCATGTAACAAATGGTACTAACACATGAAATACACCCATCCCCACACTTAGTGTTGTACATTGCCATCAATGTACTCTAGTCATGAAAAGCATGCTAGATGAAGCAATGAAAATAATAGAGGAGGGTGAAATCGAACTTCCCCGATTCAACTTGTGCTCGTCGTGAGGTTTGACTCGACAAAAGTTGTGGTGAGCAATACATGTCTCTTTCGACCTCCATTAAAAACTAGGAATGCTCACCAAATTCCCTTGATGCCCTACGAGCCAAAAAGGGGACATCATCATTTCACAAAAATTTACCAATACAAACACAAGAGGGAGAAACTAAGGACTACTCTACAGAAAAAAAGAAAATAAAGTTCGACAACACAAGTCGGTAGGGGTAAGAATCATGCCAACTCAACAAAATACAAAATACAAAACAAAGCAAACCAAAGTAGATAATTATTGTCCATGCTCAAATAGGCTGCCACTCATCATAATTTGGTGCCGGTGGTGGTGGCATGGCGGCAGAAGAAGTGGTCATGGTGTGTGAGGAAGAACCATAGTACGAGGTGATGAAATGGTGAAAGTCCTCCTCTAGTCGACGCTGTCCCTCAATGATCTGGTGAAGCTTGCCACGAATCTCGCGCTGCTCCTGACGCATAGCCTGAATCTCTCCCTCAATCTTGCTCGGTCTCGTGTCGAATTCAGGTAATTATGTAGTGCTGGGGATAGGGACAGGAGTATCCTCAGGCTCTGACTCTGTGTGCTCTGTCACGTGCTAACTGGACTCACCAGTGGCCCGGGGACATGTGGGTCCTCCACTCACACGTTCGCTCACCACCAAGCCTATCGCCCGTATGTGTGCCTTCCCAAGGGGTGTTGCATCTCTGACAATGGTCATACCTCGTGTCTGCTCGAATAAACCCATGCCACAGATCAATCTAGTCACATAGGGACGGCAAATATAGCTCCTAATTGCGCATATGATCCCTCGTGAAGAAATGCATCAGCAACAAGGTGCCCAAGATGAGTAGGGTACTGCTCAAAAATGCCATACATAGTGTAAAGATCAGACTGTGTGACCATGCCCTTGCTATCTGCCCTACCCGTAATAGAACGAGAAATCAAAGCATGAATGTATCTGTGTGCTGGGTCTGTCATGCATGAGTCTTTTCGGGTTTGGTCACAACCTCCCAAGTTCGCCCTATAGTGGATTCTACTCACATCACTTGGGAAATCAAGCTTAAGACTGTCACCAAGCATCGAATTAATAAACTCATCATCATAGATTCCCAAATACTTGGCAAAGTCCAAGTGGTGCATAGTACGAGTTCTTCCAAAATCTTGAAAACGGATGGTAATACATTTCCTATCTCGCATGGATTGTTCATCTTATCATGCCTCAAAAATACTCAAAACCTCCAGGGTTAATTAGCAAAAGGTGGGCTCATTGATGGCAAAAAACTTATCCCAACAATTATGTGAGAGCCACTCCTTGGCTTGATTTTCTATCCCAAGGCTCTCCAGAAGGCCGCAATCGATGTAACACAACGTCCCAAATGTTTTTGTCTTCAAAGTATCATATTTCTCTCGATGACGGGCCAACTTGAAGATGGGTTCATCCGGAGTGGATGAGGGTTCGGTGGTTCTTGGGTGTTTGGAATCAAGTTTTTTAGTGTGAGGCATTCCTACAATAAAGATAAACCTTGTTCAAGATTATAGGGATACAAGATAAATGAAAGTAAAATGCAAGAGATAGTTGAAACAAGTGAAAAATCAAATTTTTGTAGTCATACGGCCGTAAGGGGGCCGTATGGTCACTATTCTTGCGGCAAGAGTTTCCCCTATATTCCTAGAATCGAAAAAAATTTGCATCGATTTGAGTGAAAATTCATCCAAGATATTCACATCATCCAAACCAAGCAAAAATGCTAAAGAAATTCCACCCAAAAGCTCTAAGAATGCCCAAGAAATGAAAAAGATAAACCTAGGGCATTGAAAAAGCATACTGATGAAATCTTGAGAAAACAAGCTTTAAACTCGAGGAAAACCACTAGATCAAAGTCTCCAGTTGATTGGGAGAAGTTTTAGGAGAAAAAATGAGAAGATTTGGCCAAGAAATGAGTGAGAAAGAAGAGAGAAATTCGGTGGAAAGATGAGAAAAATGTGAGAGTGGAAGAGAGAGAGAGAAGAGAAGGAGGGGGTTATAACGAGGTAGGCCCGTCAAATACGGCCCCGTATGGTGCCCGTATGGGCAAAGAGTGGCCCCTGGCCGTGTCTCGGATGGCCCCCATACTGGGGCCGTTTGGGGCCATCTGAGATGGCACAGAGCCATTGCATTGGCTCTGTGTTCATCTCAGACGGCCTCCATACGCCCCAATATTGCCGTATACCTTTGAAAAACACTCAAAACTTTGAAATCCTACTTTAAATGATGTAAAAATGATATGTGAAGGATGAAGACTTCTCCAAAAATGAACGAAATGAATAAAATGACGATCTAGCACATGAAATAACACCTAAACATGAGTTCCTCAAGAAGTTACACAAATAAACCACAATTAAATCGATGAGAACAATTCGCCAAGTGTGTGAGCATAAACTTACTCGTAAAAAAAACACGTCTAAGAAATAAGAAAAATGAAATTAACTATGATCTAAAATAAGAAAAAAATGCAAGAAGACGACCCCTGAATGCTTGGGTTGCCTCCCAAAAAGATCTTGTTTAATGTCACGAGCCTGACATACCTCATTCCTTACCTCATGGGGGTTCAAAGTGGTTGAAGCCACCACCAATTCCCCTTGTAGTGTTGTTGTTTTTCCGGGCAAATTCAGTGACAACATTGAAAAGACTTTCGAATTGTTCATGGGTAGAGAGGGGTGATAATATTACCTTTCCTCCTTGAGATGTGGGATGATAAAGCTTGGTACCTTTTATTTTACTCCCATGAATCTCCCTCCACATTTTCTTCACAAATGACTCTGTTTTCTCTTTTTCCTTAGCGTTGGTATATGATAACTTCTATTTTTGTTACTTCAAGTTGTGAATTTGAGGATGGTAGTGATGTTCTTCTTGTTCTTCATTCTCCAACTCTCCCAACTACTAAATCCAAAGGGTTTATCGAGAGCACCTCCTGCACACATCTGAATCGAATCAACCTATTAGTTGATTCAATTAAGTAAAGGGTGTCATCATGATCTAAAGAATGTTTCATACCAGTCGGCAAAGTGTACACCATTTTCTCTTCTCCGACTCTTAATATTAATTTCCCTCCTTTCAAATCAATTAATGCACCCGAAGTGCTGAGGAATAGTCGGGCAAAAATCAATGGTATCTCCACATCCTCATCGATGTTCATGATGACAAAATCCACAAAAAAACAAATTTGTCCACTCAGACAATCACATCTTCTACAATACCACGGGGTTTCCTTGTTGATCGATCCGCCAATTGTAGAGTCATCCTCATGGGCATTAACTCATCCAGGCCAAGTTGCAAATACATGGTGTAGGGCATGACATTTATGCTAGCCCCCGAATCTGCTTGAGCATTTTTTTGGACTCCACTTTCAAGCACGCACGGGATAATGAAGCTTCCCAGATCCTTTAACTTTTGTGGGAGCTTCTTTTCTAAAATAGCCGAGAAATTCCCCATAAGTGCAACTGTACCTTCTTCCTCTGACTTTCTCTTGTTTGTAAGGAGCTCTTTTAAAAACTTGGCATATTTTGGCATTTGAGTCAATGCTTCAACTATCGGGATATTCAAGTGGAGTTGCTTAAAGATGTTGATGAATTTTCTAAAGTGAACATCCTCCTTGTCATGCTTCAATCTGGGTGGATAAGGGTGACAAGGTCCCCTTGCGTATATCCCGCAAGTGCACGGGTTTGTCGAAGTAATAATCCCGGATGAGCGGGTATCGAATCCACAGGGAGTAGGGAATAAAAACACTTAATCCACTTCTTAGCTATGTGAAAGATCAATAGTGATAAGTGTGACAATGATTTAATTCTCAAAAGTAAAAGCAACAAGTAAGAGAGCACGAGTAAAGGAGAAGGTAAGGCAATCGATAAAGATGGGGAACTCGGATATTGCTCTGCCTAGGATAATTGTTTCAAGTGCAAGAACCCTCTATTATGCTTCCTAATCGATGCAATGGTGAGTCGTGGAAATCCTTAATTACATAGTCCCAAATCTAAGGTCAACTATGCCTAACTCTATACATGTCCCGGAGGAGAGATTAGATAACCGCTCAACCTCGTACTCGAATAGAGTTGCAAAGAGCTCTACGGATTCCAAGTGATAAATCTCTTCCTAATTATAGACCTCACCCTTTGGTCCAGATGGAAGGTCCCTTGCCACAATTAAGCCCTAGATACTAAGATCACCTCAACGCTTCACTCTGTTGCACGCGCAACTAAGGCCCAGCGGAGGGTCATCCCTTAGACCATTCACTCTATTATGGTCACAAAGAACTCGAGGAACGGAGATAGAATCTATTACGTCGGAGGTGAAAGGGGACGCTCCTGTACCTCTCGACTCACCCTCTCAACCCTCTCCAACCTAGCTTTGTCTAATGCTCGTGGTGTGTCACTCACTCACAAGGTTACCAACATGAACTCTCAACCCTAGTGTCACTCTAGGGGAAATGTTCATACAATCAAGCATTCAAGGTTGGAACTCACAATAAACATCAATTAATTGAAAGCATAATAAAGAGATTCAATGAAACAAATACATCCTAGGGTTCACAAATACCCAAGTACCCACTAGGTGTTTAGCTCTCCATGGAGCTAAGTACAATCAAAGAAATAGAATGTAAAAGCAATGAATCCATAGAAAACCCCCTCGATGGTCGTGTTGATGGTCTTGTGGAAAGTCCTCTACTCATCATCCAAGGATTCCCTCGTCCAGTATAGGATACGCCTCGATGGAAGCTCACCTACAGTGCTCTGCTACAGTATCTGGCCTGAATATCTTCCCGAATCCATGCTTTCATCGGGGTAACGCAAACAGGCACACGTTCATGTCGTGGATCACTTGCTTCTTCAATGATAGACAAGTTGGTGAAGCTCTTGTTCTATCTACATAAGTCAGAATGCTCAAGTCTGACTGCCCTTGTGCCCCTCCAAATGGATCTGCCAACTTGAATACGAGGAGGTTGGTACACACTCTAGCATCTCACACCCGACCTATGTCTTCGCATTTGAACTTTAGCAAGATTTCCCCCAAAATCGGTGCATTATGATCCACATTGGCTTTTTTCCTTCATAATCGGCCTCACAACCCTACCTGCACGAAAGTAACATAAAAACACACATATTAGTGTAAAAACTTGAGAAGAGTAATGCTCAACATAAGGAAAGAATGCTTCGCATTAATATCACACAAGCACTTATCAAAGGGATCAGAGGCTTGTACTCGAATGATTTTGATGGTCCTTGTTGTTGTGGCTTATCATTTATTCCCTGATTTTTATCTTCACTATTTTCTTCAACTAGCTCGGGGTCTTCCCTGAAGGCTACCCCACTTTCCTTAACACTTGGGACAAC
>NC_052471.1:22307383-22376373 GCF_009730915.1 Dioscorea cayenensis subsp. rotundata | reverse complement strand
GGTTTATCAATTTAATCTAAAGAGTTTATAGGAGTTGAGAGAAATGGTTAGATGCTTTACATGCAACTTAATTTGGCAAGACAAAAATGCTATATGTGCATCAAACTTTTACTGAAATTAAAAATACCTTTCCTTCCTGATTATAATATACCTAAATTCTTTCATCTTCCAAGATTATTTAAATAAAGCATCATAGGTAAACATGATTGGGCTATTGTATTCACATATGAAAAATGTCATCATGCAAATGATGATATATAATGAAGTATAGAGGGAGTTGTTACAAGTTTCTACTTAGTGATTTTCATGAAATGAAGTTTCTAGAGCATCTTAAATGCCTCAAATAAAGAAAACACTCCAAAGAAATGATTGTTACCTATAATAAAACTAGTAGTAAGGGTTATACATAGTTGTAGCGTAATCTTTATCATGAACACCATTCAAATATTGAAAATATTTTACCAGCACAAGAATCAAATGTGAAACTATCAGAGGGTAGTGGCATGCATGAACTGTCCTGAAGACTAACAAAACATTTAACATGGGAAAGCTCCTAGATCAAGCTATATATTACTTACACGATGCAACTCCGGAGTCAACTTTCTAAGCTGCTTCAAAATTGCCTTGAAATAATTTAAAGGAAATAATCCAGCATCTCTACCAATATCCAGCACATTTCATCAATGAAACTATAACATCATCTTCTCAAGCAAATAGGCACAAAGTAAGCCATTTAACTCTCCAGAAAATCAGCTTGCATATTCAGATACCAACAAATCTTGTTTTGAGCTCTAGATTACCTGAAGCCTGGAAACAATTGACCAAAATTAACATAATTATTCCTCTCAATATAATATGTCCAAAATCAAAATCAAAGAAAAGTGTCATAATAAGCCAAAAACTGGCATCATGTAAACAAATGGCAGCAGTACGTAAACCAAACCACCCCCATATTAGGAATACATAATTGTGCTGCATAGTAATCTATCAAACATAGTTAGCACTCTGTAAGGCAAGAATCAAATCAAAACTTAAGCAGTTAAACCATTTACTTATCTGGTCAAGCATTTTGCATAAATCAATACATTCAGGGCTAAACTCTTTACATTGTTCCATGCTCAACCCCTACATGGTTAGCTAATTAACTGCATATGTTTTTCCACCAACTACCATTGCTCATATGAGAACTGCCGATAACCTATCATGTGTTTTTATACAATGGTTGCAATGAAGGCAAATGTAATGGGATAGCAGGATGGCTTCCTTTTATGTATGTTGAAAACGTGATTGAGTTCTTGCTAGCAAAATGGCCAAAGTCTTCTGAACTGTCATTGTACTTCAGTTAAGCTTTAAACTTAAGCTTGTATTCTTGTGCCGATGAGCTTACATAAACATGAAGCTAAGTAGAAATTATATGTATACCTAGGTGGAATCAACCTGTGATTAATTCACTCTCATTGTTGGTTTTGTGGTTTTGTGGTTTTGTGAACAAGTCCATGAATTGTTTGCGAATCATATTTTTGAACCAAATGCTCATATATATATATATATATATATATATTTTCACCTGTTAAATCAAATAGTACCGGAAAATGTTATAAATTTTCAGTTCTGTACAATTTTAAAATCATTAGATTGCAGGAATTTATAATGTTGTTGGATGTATTAGCTTGTGCATTTTGTATAATGATTAGCTTGCTCTATTGTATTTTTTTAATATTATATACAGGTAAGTGTTTTCCATTTAAAAGTTTTTCAAACAAATAAATAGATATGAAAGTAAATAAGTTATGGTGGTTTATGAACTTTCTAGAAAATTTTTTTGTCCTGTAATTTTTAAGCAGTAAAAACACTATTTTTCCCACATGGGACTTACACTTAGGCTGTGAGTATTTTAAATTTTTAAAACTTAATATGTCATTATTACAAAGTAAAATCTTTGACATATTATTTTATGGTATTTAGAAACTAATAAATATTTATTTTTTTTTGAGAAAGGCGACAAGCACCAGAACCCGAGGGACATGCATGTGTGGGGGCTAAGGCTCAACGCCGACCAACGTGCCCTCACCTTGCGTAGGACATGAGATTCGATCCCGGGTCCTCCCCGAAACAAACGCCCTACGCAAGGGGCCCAATACCAATTGAGCCAAAGGCCGTTGGTACTAGTAAATATTATCAACTAATTAGTATAGAGCATGAGATAAAAGCAAATATCACAAAAAAAGATAAGCTAACTTTACTAAGCATGGAAAATTAAAAAAAAACTATTCAAAAACTTTAAATTCCCAACCCAATTTTTTAATAAACAATTTGAGTTAAATCAAAGTAATAATCTTACATAATTCCAAAAACCTTTTGGATACTGCTCTTTCTCCAAAGATATTGTTTATAATCATACACATTCCAATGTCTTCCAATGCTACAGTATCTCCAAAGATGTCTATAATTTTGTTGAGTTCTACTAAATATTCAAAGATACTAGTCCATCTAATTCCAACCTTGACACGTGGAGTTATTCTCTCTTTATATATATATATATATACACACATCTTGAGTTTTCTTTGAAAGTCCATAGTTGTATACAAAAATATGGAGCTTAAATTATGGTTTGTTGTGACAATTATTAGATGCCTTTTTCTCATTTTCTTTGAGAATGGGGTCTTGGCAATCACCCCCAAGGTATCATTCTGCTCAATTTTTTCCCCTTCATTTTTTCAATTATTTATTTATTGAATTATTTATGAAATTTGATAGACGGTAATGTATTTACATTTAATATAAGAACATCATAAATGAAAAGTATAAATTTAAATTATATATATTTTGAAAGAGCATCTCATATATTTTTTAAAATGTTTTTATTTCCTTATATGTAAAAATATATAACTAATTTATGAAAACATAGATTCATTCATTTCTTTTCAAGATTAATAAAGAGAAAATAGTAAATATTTAGTCTTTTTTTTATAAAATTTTTAGTTGATTTTTTTATTCAAAATGATATATAAATAAATAATATTTTATAAGCTATATAAGCCAATATCATTTGCAGTTTATTGTAGTGGTGCACAAGTTAAAAAAAAATTAATAATTTATAGAAGCTAATCGTAATATAGTTGCATTAATAAGAATTTTGGTTTTAATGTTTCATAGTGAGCAAGACATGAAAAACTAAAAAAGTGAAATGGTTGCATGTATTTATATATCCAAAAAAATACTTATTTTTTTATATAATTTGTATTTTTATTCCAACATATAAATATATTTACAAGAAAACTAATGAAACAAAGTTTACAGCATGAGAAGATGTCAAGAATCAAAATTTTGCTCCACAGAAGGATGAACTTGATGAGAAATGTGCACAAAGTAGTAAGCATCATTTTAGTAGGTTTTTTTTTTTCTGGATTTCTCAAATTTTTTATTTTAAGATTTTACAATAATGTTGTTTGCATCCCTATGACATCTTCTTGTCTTGTTTACAGAACAATTTTTATGTTACATTTTTCAAAAATAAAAATTTTCTTTGAATTCGTAATTTATATCATGTGTATGCCATTTATAATATTCTAAAGTTTTTTTTAAATAGAGGGATGGATAAGTAAAGAACATCAAAATTTTAATATATAAGCTTTTACAAAAAAAGTTGATGGATCTTGAACTTGACCCAAGGGGCATAAAAATTATAAATATAATTATTTTTTCTAATTATTATTTTCACTTGTTTTTTAGTGGGCAATGTACATAGCTCCAAGTGGTGAAGGTCAAAATGTATTATAGGGTTAAGGCAACTTTCTCAATTTATGCCGTTCCAGAAGTTGAAGTTACCCAATTAAGCTCGGCATGCATTTGGATTATTAATGGACATGGTGGACCAAAAAGAATATGATAATAATTGGGTGGACAGTAAATTTATATTTAATTTCTTTTTTTCCATATATACCTTTACCATACCTCAAATTTTTGTGCATAACTCTAAAACCAATATGTTGACATACATAAGAGGTTTTTTTTTGTCGCAATATTATATTTCTATTAGGTTTTGTGATATTTACTTGTGTTTCTATTTTATAAACATAAGTGACAGGTTATAAAAATTCCACTTCTAAATCATTTATCTTTCTCAAGTACATCTTTATCTATACAAGGACAACCAGGCCCATTTATTAACACACGTATGGTAAGGTTTAAAATTTATCTTCTTATATTATTTATAAATGATATGGATGTGCATTATTTTTTTTGGTATTTATTTTTGGCAAATATAGAGATCCATTTCAAACGTACTCCTATGACACTCGATGCCAAGGATTTATATTTACTGATAAGACTAATATAGTTCCTGGAAGTCTTATTGAGCAAGTTTCAACTTTTGGTGGACCTGAATATGATATAACAATAAAATTTTATTAGGTATACTCCTATCTTCATCATTTTCTTCTGATTGAATTCATTCATATTGTAACCGGATTGATCCTCCTCAATGACCATGTTGTTTTTAGGCCATGTTTTTGATGTATTTTTAGTACATGTTCTCATCTTGTTATTTTTCTTAGTCTTAACTATTAGAATAATTTCCTTTCATTTCAACACGGAAAAAATAGATCATCTTTAATCTAACATGGTATACTTTAAATAATAACCGATCGAACTAGAGATTATTAAATTGGTTAATTTCCTTTTTGTTTTTGTTTACTAATGCTAGTGACGAAGTTTTATGAGATTGATTTATTAACAGGACTTAGTTTCTGGAAATCGGTGGTTATATTATGAATTAAATGCAATAGGTTATTGGCCGAATTCTCCTTTTACTAGTTTGGTAGAAAGTGTATCTAATATTCATTTTGGTGGAACTGTGGCATATCTTACAAATGAACAAGGCCCTCTAATGGGTAGTGTTCATTACCCATATGAAGGAGAGGGCAAAGCAGCAACCTTCTATAGAATTTAAGGTGTGGATAAAAGTGGCAATATGTATGACTTTGGAAATAACAATTCTATAGATTATAAAAGAGAGTGCTACCTTCTTAGTAACTTTACAAACAATGGTTTTTCTAATGGTGGTCTGAGTCATTGTATTAGCTAGAAATATATATTTTTCTTAAATAATATATATTTAAAAACTATGGTTTTTTTCAGTTAATTATAATTTAGTTTATATTTGAATTAAGATGTGAACTCATGTTTTTCATAAATCCCCTCACTGAGTAAACAGAGGTCATTGTTGGCAGTTAGTTTTGTATGTCTTTGCCATTAATATATTTGTATGAAAAGGTAGGTGAAGTTAGACCAATGAGTATGATTTGATAGATTTCATCTAGGTTGCTACTATTCATTTAAGCTGTAAAAATAAACTTATATTCTTGTGCTGAGATGTTTACATGAACATGAAGCTAAGAAGAAACTATATGCATACTTGGGTGGATTATATCCAATGTGATTTTAACCTTTTAGTCCCTCTACTACTTTTAAGTGGGCCATATTAGTCCTCTTTAGGGTTAGGATTTAGGGTTTATGGGGACTGATATGGCTCACTTAAAAATAGTAAAGAGACTAAAATGTTACAATTTGAAGTAACGGACTAAAAGGGTATGCTTGAAAAAGTAGAGGGGTTGTTCAAGAAATTAAACCCTTTTTTCTTAAAACAGTTTTAATACAGTCTTAAATAAATAATTTTTTTTTAACAAATAGATCTTGAGAGCAGTATAGAAAGGTATCAATGTATCTAGGAAAAACACAATACTAAAATTAAAATCAATTTAAAATTCTTAAGTCTAAGCCGGTCACATCCCAAACTGATAAGCTCTTGTGTAATAGTAATATGAAGTATTCTTTTTTTACATTGAGCATTACTTTTCTCATATTTTATCGCTTATGCATGTGTATTTGTGTTCTTTTGTGCATGAAGGGTTGTGGAGACAAGTGTGGAAGAAAAGAATCAAAAGTAGATCATGGATGCAATTTTTTATGAAATCTTGGATTTAACAAACGTGAAGGCACAAGTTATGCTTAAAGACATGTGAGTGTGTGCCAACATCCATTGTGCTTGAGCGAACATATAAATTGGAGGGGCACAAAGGCAGTCACACTCATGTGTTCCAACTTGTGCAATGCTAGCAAGATCTCATTAATGTGGCTTGTATTGAAAATGCAATGCGATCTACCGCATGGATGTGTGCCTATTCATGTGACCTCAATGAAAAAAGTGTGGATTCGGGGGTATTTTGGCAAAGTACTGTAGCAGTTTACAGTAGCAAATCATTGTAGCAATTACTGTTCATAACTCGCAGAAAATCAGTTTTCCTAGAAATTCACACGGGCGTGTGGAAATTCCACACACCTGTGTGGATGCCTGATTCCAGCCCTATTTAAGCCGCGATTTCACATCCTTTTAATATCCACTTTTCTCATCTTTTCCCCATCTTTGAAGGCACTCGTGGCTAAAGTTTGGAGAGACTTTGGCTAGGTCTTTGGAGTGGTTCTACGGCCTTCGACACCGTGTTCCTTCAAAAAATAGTTATTGGGGGAGCTTTTGTCGGTATTGATTCGGTGAGATATGCCCTAGGCTTGACGAGGGAACCCTTGGAGAAGATGAGGCAACTCCACAAGGCCATCGATAAGGTCTACAAGGGGGTTTTACTTATGGATTACATGTTTTTACATTCGATTTCATTGTTGATTGTATATTGCTCCATGGAGAGCTAACCCCTAGTGGGTACTTGGACTTGTATACCTAGGATGATTTTGTTTCATTGACCTTATATTATGCTTCTTTAATTGATGATTTAATTGAGTTCCATCCTTGAATGTTTATTGCATTGGTTTTCCCGTTAGAGTGACACTAGGGTTGAAAATTTATCTCGGTAATCCTTGTGGATGAGAGTGGCACACCATGAGGGTTAGACAAAGCAAGGTTGGAGAGGATCGAGAGGGTCAGTTCGAGAGATAGCGGAACGTCCCTCTTTCCCTTTCGATGTGATTTATCCTACATACACGTTCCAAGAGTTCTTTGCGGTCATGATAGAGTGAAGTGTTAAGAGACAAATTCCGCTGGGGCTTAGTTCTGTAAGCAACAGAGTGAAGTGTTGAAAGTAATCTTTAGTGCTGGGGGTTAGTTGTGACTAGGGAGGTGTCTTTCTCCTGGACCAAAGCGTTAGATCTATATTAGATAATAGAGTTTATCACTTGGAGTCCCCAGAGCTTCTTGCAACCCCACACAGTGTGAGGCATCGAGAGTATCCCTTTCCGACAGGGCATATTGTCCGGTGCCCCATTTTCTATCGATTGCCTCTCCTTAATTCTATTGCATCTCTTTCTTCTTTACTTTATTTCTATTTGTATTAATATCGTTCACATCACTCTTGAATCATCTTCACTATAGCTAAATAGCAATACTTGTGTTTTTGAGCCCTATTCCCTGTGGATATGACTACCCACTCACTAGGGTACTTTATTAGTTTGAAAAACTGTGTACTTGTGGTACGCACTTGCAAGGGGCGTGTTAAAGTTTTTGGCACCGTTGCCAGGGAATAGGTGTTTTGGATGCATTTTGCACTTTGCTATTTTAGCTATTCATCACTTGTTTTATTTCACACTTTCTTATTCTTCCATCGTTCTTTTTTGGTTTTCTTTCTTTGGTTGCAGCTCTAGGTTATGACCCGAGGAAACCCATTCGACATTGATTGAAGGTGATCCGGACATTGGAAGAAGAATTCATAGAAGGGGAAAAGAACCTCTCCAAGAACAGTTTAATCAAGCTGAGATAGAAGTTGAAGGATCTGATAATATGGCAGAATAGAATGACCAGCAGAGGACACTCTCAGATTATGCCAGACCCGCAGTTCTTGGCACGCAATCTAGCATTGTGCAGACATCGATTACGGCTCAGATTTTTGTGCTCAAGCCAGACTTCATCCAGATGTTACAAGAATCAGCACAGTTTAATGGTTTAGTCGATGAGGATCCAAACAATCACATTGAGAACTTCTTGGTAGTGTGCGACATGCTCATGATTAATGGTATTACGGATGATGCTATCAAGTTGAGATCCTTCCCATTTCCCTTAAAAGGAATAGCAAAGCAATGGCTACATTCATTACCTAGAGCATTGTTCACTACATGTGAGGAGATGGTAGAAGCTTTTCTTGCCCGATATTTTCCTCCCGAAAAATCTGCAAAGCTTAGGAATGAGATATCTTCTTTTGTGCAAATGGAATTGGAGTCTCTTTTTGAGGCATGGGATAGGATCAAGGAGCTCCTGGTGAAATGTCCTCAACATGGGTTCCTCGAGTGGATGATCATTCAAACTTTCTATAGTGGGTTGAACCCAAGCACGAAGCAATTACTTAAATGCTGCAACAGGAGGTAACTTAGGAAACAAGACCCCTAAAAAAGCCCGACATCTCATTGAAGAAATGGCTATGAACAGTTATCAGTGGAACACACGGGACAGAAAGAAGTTAGTCAGACTTCATGAGATTAATGTAGTCACATCATGGCGGCCTAGGTTGAGTCATTGAACAAGAAGTTAGACACTCTAACTTGTTCAAGAGTGGCGGCCGCGATGAGTTGCACTGGGTGTGGGGGAGGACATGCGCCATTTGATTGCCCTATTTCGATTGGTTGTACCACTTCCTTAGAATAGGTTGATTTTGTAGGTAGTGCAATGAGAGGTCAAGAAAATTTGTATAGTAATACTTACAATCTGGGGTGGAGGAGTCACCAACCTTTCATGGAGTAATCAAGGGCAACAGAAAACTATGGCACCACCGTGTTTCCAATAACAACAACAAGCCCTGAACATGGAGAATCGAGTTTCAAGGTTGGAAAACTGGGTGACCGACTTAGAGAAGGCTTTAACCAAGTTTATTTTATCATCATATACATGATTTCAATCGGTTGAAGCCACACTTCTCAACCACACCGCACCGCATCATTGCACAACTTGGAGAATCAAGTTGGACAAATGCGAAGTCACTCTTGGAAAGACCTCATGGGAATTTGCCTAGCAACACAGAGACCAATCCAAGAGAGCATGTGAAAGCGATCACTTTGAGAAGTGGTCATGAAGTTGAGGGTAGGCTCCCTAGTGAGAAGATCAATGTTGATCCACCTGTGGTCGTGGAGGTAGAGGAGAGAACCAAAGAGAAGGAGGTGGCACCCCCACCTTACAAGCCAAGAATCCCTTACCCTTCAAGATTGAAGAACGACCAAAATTATGAGCAATACAAGAAGTTCTTGGGTCTATTCAAGCAATTACACATCAACATCCAATTTGTCGGGGCATTGACTCAAATACCTCGCTATGCAAAGTTTCTCAAGGGCCTTTTAACCAACAAGAGGAAGTTGGCGGAGAGTGCATCTGTGATCTTAGATGCTTCATGTTTGGTGGTGTTGCAAAAGAATATGCCGAATAAGAAAAAAGACCTCGGAAGCTTCATCATTCCGTGCAACATTGGTATTTTGGTGGAAGAAAAGGCATTGGCAGATTCAAGGGCTAGCATCAATGTAATACCTTACACATTCTTCTAGAAGCTGGGCTTGGGAGAGCCTAGGCCCACTTGGATGACACTCCAATTGGCTGACGAACAGTTAGACATCCGAGGGGCATCATTGAAGACATACTTGTATAAAAAAATTGACAAGTACATATTTTCTGTGGACTTGTGATCTTGGATGTTGATGAGGATGTCGAGGTCTCGTTGATACTTGGGAGGCCATTCTTGCGCACTTCCAAGCCTCTCATTGACATGGACGATGGGGAGTTGACATTACGAGTTAGGTATGACAAGTTGACATACCGCCTCACCGAAGCCATGCGACATTCTCTTGATTTTTATGATACTTTATATTTTCTTGATACCACTGATGAGTTAATTGATGAATTTGTGCAGGAAATGAACTATTCGGACCGATATGAGGGGATTTCTAGATCAAGAAGTGGAGAATGAAGAAGTCTAATCACTTGGTCTAGAGAACAAGATGCAACCTACCCGGGGATCATGAAGAGGATGGTCCAAAAGATGAAAAGAGCAAGGAGACGTCACAAGAGGTGCCCCTAATGCTAGTGGGGATGTGCATGCACGGAGTAAGGATGACAAACCCTTTTTTGGTAACAAACTCGATAACTCTCCCTCTACCTTGAAAAGATTATGTTCATCGTGCTTTCAAGTTGTAGGGAAGAGGGCAACTTTCATTTGATGAACCCCCAAGAGACAAGAAGAAATACGTCAAGCTTAGTGACGTTAAACCAGCGCTTCTTGGGAGGCAATCCAAATCTTTACTATTTTTCTAGATTTTTAGTTTAGTTCTTGCATGAATAAGAGCTTGATTATTGGTGTCTTGACTTTTACATGCTATCGCTGTGTTTTTCTTATGGATTGTTGGTATTTTAGTGTGCCTAATTATGATTGGCAAAGTTTCTTGGTTGTTTGAGCTTGTTTTTCCATGATTCTCTAGTCTGTTTTTCATATGTAGGCTTTGTGTGTATGAGTGTCCAGAAATTTTTCTGCACAGTTTGTAATTTTTTTAAGTCATCTAGAGAATACAGACATCCATGTGGAATTTCCATACGGGCATGTAAGTTCAGAGCTTATCCCGAGAGGACATAGAGGAGTGTTAATACCCCTGTGAACAGCCATGTGACGTTCACACACAAGTGGGTAATTTCCACACGGGCGTGTAGATCTCTGTAGAATTCTCAGACTCCATCCCAAGAAGATACAGGGATGTGTGAATGGCCTTACGGATGACCCTGTGAAATACACATGGACGTGGGTAATTTCCACACGCCCGTGTGAAACTCTACAGAGAGTCCTCCTCCATCCCGAGAGCACACAGGGGCATGTGAGTACCCCTGTGAACATCCACACACCCGTTTGGAATTCCCACAGGGGCATGTGGAACACTTAGCCATTTTTTTGGGAGGAAAGAGAGGCCACTGGGGCATGTGGGTGCCCTTGTGAGGCGGGCACACGGGCGTGGGGAATTTCCACACGCCTATGTGGATGCATTCAATAACAACTTGAGCTATCCCGAGAGAACACAGGGGCGCGTGTCTGTGACAACATCCCTTGAGTATGTCCCGTAAGTGCACGGGTTTGTCGAAGTAATAAAATCCCAGGTGAGTGGGTATCGTATCCACTGGGAATAGGGAGTAAAAATGCTTAAATTGTTTCTTAATTAAGCAAAATATGAATAGTTATTTGTGTGACAAGATGTAATGTAAACAAAAATAAAACAGACAAAAGAGAGAGCATAAGTAAAGGAGAGGTAAGGCAATCGATATAAATGGGGTACTCGGATATTGATCCGCTTAGGACAATCGTTTCAAATGCAAAAACCCTCTATTATGCTTCATAACTAATGCATTAATAAGTTGTGGAGATCCTTTAATACATGGTTCCAAATCTAAGGTCAACCATGCCTAACCCTATACATGTCCCGGAGGAGAAATTGAACAATCTCTCAACCTAGCACTCGTATAGGATTGCAATGAGTTCTAGGGATTCCAAGTGATAAATCCTCTTCCTATATGTAGACCTAACCCTTTGGTGCAGGTGGAAGGTTACTAGCCACAATTAAGCCCTAGATGCTAAAATCACTTCAACGCTTCACAACGTTACACTCGCAACTAAGCCCCAAAGGAAAGTCATCCCTTAGCCCATTCACTCTACTATGACCGCAAAGAACTCGAGGAATTGGAAGTTGAATAAATCACACCGGAGGGGAAAGGGGACGCTTCGCTACCTCTCGACTCACCCTCTCAACCCTCTCCATTCTAGCTTTGTCTAACTCTCGTGGTGTGTCACTCACTCACAAGGGTTACCAACAAGAACTCTCAACCCTAGTGTCACTCTAAGCGAGTGTTCATACAATCAATGCATTCAAGATTGGAACTCAATAAAAACATCAATTAATGAAAGCATAATAATAAGGTTTAATGAAACGAATACATCATAGGGTTCACAATCCAAGTACCCACTAGGGGGTTTAGCTCTCCATGGAGCTAATTACAATCAATAAAATCGAATGTAAAAGCAATAAATCCATAAAAAAAACTTCCTCGATAGTCATGACGATGGTCTTGTGGAGATTCCTCTACTTGTCCAAAGGTCCCTTTGTTCGGCCTAGGATACACCTCGCCGGATCGGTGTCGACGAAAGCTCTCCCACTAACCTTCTTCCAAATGGAGCGCGAAGTCGGAGCCGTAGAACCTCTCCCAATCCCTAGCTAATACCTCTCAAAAACCCTAGCCACAGCCTTCTCTTAAGTTGGGGAAAAGATGGATAAAAGAATCTTGAAATCGAGACTGAAATCGGCTTTTAAAGGGCCGGAATCGGTAATCCACATGCCCCCGTGGATATTCTACACGGGCTTGTGGAATTAACACAGGGGCGTGTGGAATTTCCACACGCCCGTGTGGCTTCTCTGGCCAACTCCTTCTTCGGCCGGCTGTAAACAGTACCTACTATAGTATTTTACTGCGTTTTCTCGAGCGAGATGCGACCTCGCCCTTTGTCATGAGAGCCCGAGCTCCTCCGACTCTTCTATCATCACCGATAGCATCACCAGCTCCAGCAGCAATAGCGGAGCGGACCGAGCAGGACACAGACGCTTGAGGCGTCTTTATTCTTAGTTGCTTTTATTTGTAGTATTTTATTTCTGCATTATTTTGGACATGTACTAATCTAAAAAGATCCTCCTTTTGAGTTTATCATTTATTTTTAGTCTTTCGAGTTGTATTTCATTTTTTATATCTTTATATACTCGTGTTTATTTTGTTTTTGTTGAGCTTCACTGAACTCCTTTGTGTTTACATGCAGATGGTCTTGTCAGTCTGGAATTTGAGCAATAGTCATGGACACGGTCAATGTGGCATTCACATGGTCGTGTGAGCTCCATAACCTGTTGGAACTCAACTCTCAATAAAATTAGCTCCATCAAACGTACCATTACGAGTTCAGGGGAGTATATTTCCAATTACCCATCTCCACACATGTTTTTGATTGTTATATGTTTTATTGTGCTTGCATGCATACATTGAGGGGCAATGGTACATCTTAAGTGTGTGTGTGTGGGGGGAGGGGTCACCTTAGTTGCAATATTTGTATTCTTGAGTTTAGGAGAATTTTTAAAATTGAATTTTCTCATGGTCTACTTTTACTTGAATTCTTAGTAATTTTTTCCCGATTGGCACTTGTTGCACTACTCACTCATTAAACCTTGTGGAAACTCAAGTTCGATTTTAAGGGACTGTTTTAGTTTGTTTCTTGTTTTAATTTTGTTGAAAAAAAAATGATATGTATATGTGTGTTTAGTTATGCATTGGAGGGATGGAAAGAGCTACCACTTATGAAGCATGAATTAGAGAAAGAACTATTTCATGGGATGAGTGAAAGCTACTACCCCGGTAGAAAGAGCTACCACCTAGAAAGTGTGAAATCCACTTTAGCAGCCAGTTAGGAAACTACTACCTTAGAGGATGTGTGAAGCTACAACCTTTTCTTTCCATTTTGTAAATAAATAAGTCTCTCTTACTTAGAGCATTTGAGGAGTATTTGTTGGGTTGAATTGAGTGAGTTTACACACACTTACATGATATCGGGTTGTTATCCTTTTTTATTCAAGTTTTTAGCTAAAGCATTGATTTTTCTTATTTAGTGTTTAAATTTTTACTTACTTGTAGAATGCTTCTCTTGCATGCTTTTGGTGAACCGAAGGCCAAACACTTCCAATTTTCCTGCTTATATGCTTTAACGTTCTATTTTTGCTTGAGGAAAAGCAAAAGCTTAAGTGTGGGGGAGTTTGATAAGCGCTTGTGTAATAGTAATACGAAGTATTCTTTTCTTACATTAAGCATTACTTTTCTTAGATTTTATCGTTTATGCATGTGTATTTGTACTCTTTTGTGCATGAAGGGTTGTGGAGACAAGCATGGAAGAAAGGAACCAAAAGTAGATCGCGGATGAAATTTTTGATGAAGTCTTGGATTGAACAAACGCGAATACATAAGTTATGCTCAAAGACATGTGAGTGTGTGCCAACCTCCATTGTGCTCGAGTGAATATACAAATTGGAGGGGCACAAAGACAGTCACACTCATGTGTTCCAACTTGTGCAATGCTAGCAAGATCTTATTCAATGTGGCTTGTATTGAAGACGCAACGTGATCTACTGCATGGATGTGTGCCCATTCATATGGCCTTAATGAAAAGTGTAGATTCGGGAGTATTTTGGAAAAATACTGCAGTAGTTTACTATAGCAAATCAATGTAGCAGTTACAGTTCACAACTTGTAGAAAATCATTTTTCTAGAAATTCACAGGGCGTGTGGAAATTTCACACTCCCGTGTGGATTCCAAATTCCAACCCTATTTAAGCAGTTATTTCACATCCTTTTAGGATCCCCTTTTCTCATCTTTTCCCTATATTTGGAGATTCTCGCGGCTAGGTTTTAGTGAGGCTTTGACTAGGTCTTTGGAGTGGTTTTACGGCCTTCGACACCGCGTTACTTAGGGAGATAGTTATTGGTGGAACGTCCCAAGAGTTCTTTGAGGTCATGATAGAGTGAAGTGCTAAGGGACAAACTCCGCTGGTTCTTAGTTACGCAAGCAACAGAGTGAAGCGTTGAAGTAATCCTTAGTGTTGGGGCTTATTCGTGACTAGGGGTCTTTCGCCTGAACCAAAGGGTTAAATCTATATTAGAGAATAGGGTTTATCACTTGGAGTCCCCAGAGCTTCTTGCAACCCCACATAGTGTGAGTTATCAAGAGTATCCTTTTTCGCCGGGGCATAGTGTGAGGGCTAGTCATGGGTGTCCTTAGGTTTGGGATCGTGTGTCTTAGGTTTTCCATGACTCATTAGATATCAGTTAGGAGGTATAATGAGGAGTCTTACACTTGAAACAATAGTCATAGGGTGAGCAATGTTCAGATCAGTCTTGAATCATCTTCACTATAGCTAAATAGTAATACTTGTTTTTCTGGGCACTATTCCCTGTGGATACGACTACTCACTCACCAGGGTACTTTATTATTTCGACAACCCGTGCACTTGTGGTACGCACTCGCATGGGGCATGTCACAAACTCAGTCCAAATTTGCTAAACACATATCATTTGACATTTAAACGAAACATTAATTATATATATTTACAAAATTATCATTGATTTATTTCAAATAATTACAGTCATAATATTAATTATTTTAAGACATTCTTCTGCAAAAATAATTAAAAATAACAAAAACAAAATTCTTACATCAATAAAAAAAAATCAAAATTAAAGAATTCTTTTTTAATATAAAAAGTCACATCATTTAATGTATTTATATTATTTAAATTATTAACTGAAACATACACAAACTTTTAATACATATCGTCAATATAGTAGTACAAAGTAGGATATCAAAAAAATATTGGAAAAAAAATAATATTAATAACCTTATAAAGAATAGATAAATTACCCGATATTCAAATATTTAAATATTAAAGGATTTAAACTCCTTGATGCATTGCAAGGAGAAGATAACTTTTTTTAAAATTTGAGTTAAATATGATAAAATTTGCATTAAATTTAAATCTTTAAAATAATGGTATAAACAATAGAGAATATATATAGGGAATATATAAACAGGAACGTCCATAGAACGTCCCCAGTTTTTCAAAAAGAAGGAAGAGAAATAAGATGAAAGGGATAGGGAGAAGTTGTTGTACAACAGTAAATGGATTGTACTGACAATGAACAATGGATGGGTGTGTTGTACATCCCATTTTTTTACTGAGCTACTGATCTTCATAGATGATGCACCCTCGTATACAGACCTTATGGGGTAATTTCCTTTTCCAAGCAACCCTGGAAGATAGAGGAAGTACTTCTCGCAAACCTGATGCGGAAATTATTTCCGCATCAAAACCTTCGACATGGAATTTGTGCATTGCTAGTTAAAGAGCTCAAACTGGAGACCGCTCAAACTTAAGGCAAGTGCAGTACCCAGGGCTATGGCATAGTTCCTGGATTAAAAAATAGACTTGAATTAGGAATGTGTCATTTGAACATTGTGCACATGGTCATTTGGATGCACATACTTTTCACCAAATTTATCACCAAGAATCTCAATTGTTGTGTTTGCTATCATAGTGTCACGTGTGATGATTGAAAATTTGTGAAAATAGAACATTAAAATTAATCTATGTAAAGATATTCATCTTAATAAATATAAATTAAATATTTTTTTATTAACCTCAATAACATTAATAGGCACTACAAACGTTGTATCCATTGTTAAAATCAATCATACAATTTTTTAGGTAGAATACTCTATTTAGTCCGTGTAATATATTAAATCAAGGGCACTTGTAGCTCTGCTTTTTGAATACCGGTCTTGAATCTCTAACATTCTTGGAAAGATCTAAAGTGAGATCCTCGAGCAATGACAGGGGAAAGAACAACCTCTCTAAACCGTCACAAGTGATTCTTGTGTCCTCTTGAGAGAAACCCTCAAAATCGAGATTGATAGCCCGAACGGTGGCAAGAGAAAAAGCTGTAGGCAAGATGAAGATGAATCTCAACAATTTTTTGAAACAACATAAATATTAAAACCAAGATAATAAAATCTATTTTTTTTTCATTAAGGGAAAATAAAGAGATAATTAGGGGCTTTATTCCCAAATTAACCATAACTTCTTTTAATATTGTCAAAATGACCCTAGGCCATTTTATTTGTCAAAATGACCCTAGGACTATCATATTAATGCATAGTCTACACCCATGTGCTGATTGGCCATTTTTAAATTAAAAAAAAAATCCTATTTTTTTTATATTTTAATCCCTCATCTCTTTTATAATTATTTAAATAACTTATTTGTGTCTTTTTTAACAAATTTTTTTTTTGAAAAACAATTGTTATTAAAATAAAAACATTATTTAAAATTAGAATTATTATTAATTATTAAAAAATTAATTATTTAAATTACTTTAATAATATTTTGATTATTATTAGAGTGGTAATTATTGAATTCAGAATTATTTAAAATTATTCTTAATATTCTAAGTAAAGTATTATTATTATAATGAGAATTATTTTAAATTATTTTAGTGATGAAATCATGTCTAGGTCATGACTTTGATTCGAGCATGCTCAGGTGATCAAGTGATTGAGCGACGGCGTTGGTTGGGTCGTCCGGGCAACGGTGGCATCCCGACGCGATGCCCTACCACATCATTAAGCATCGCATAAAACCCTCTCAAGTCAAGTTTTGTTTAGCGAACAAAATCGGGTGCCCTAGGGACAAGCACCACCGCCGCAAGCGTGCTTCGCTCAGTAACCTAGCGAGGTCTAGGTGGCTCACCGAGAGCAATCTGGACATTCCATTGCCATGCGCGCCATGTCTCGAGTGATGGAGAGCGTCGCGCACATAGCCCTCAGCACACCTAAGCAAAGGAACACGGGCGCGTTGCAGCAAATGACAGAGCACCGTTTGGGCCTACTCCTGTGTTAAAATATTATTAAAATAATTTTATATAATTACTGTTTTAATAATTAATAATAATAATAACTCTAATTTCAAATAATGTTTTTATTTTAATAATAAATTTTTTTAAAACATTTGTGTCAAAAATACTACAAATAAGTTATTTAAATAATTATAAAAGAGACAACGGGTTAAAATATAAAAAATATGATTTATTTTAATTTAAAAATACCTAATCAGCAACCCAGCATGGTGCTACCTGCATTGATATGATGGTCCTAAGGCCAGACAAATAAAATGGCCCTAGGTTCATTTTGACAATATTAAAAAAATGGGGACAATTTAGGAAAAAGTTGTTTCTTTACAGAGATCACCAAATATCAATCATCCATGGTTACCATGAACAAATTAGACCAAAAATAAAAATCAAGAACTCGTATCTGATAAGAACAGATTGGATCTTACACTTTCCAAATCATTAGACAAAAAAAGGTTTTATTTTTCACAATTTTTTGAACTTTGCTTTCTCTCACTCCGCCAAAAGAAAAATAAAAGGTTCACAAAAAGAAACCATATTTCCTTTCCGTTTCAAGAACAAACACAACTGATCACGATCATAAACTAGCCTCATATCAGCTAAATAAAAAAAAGAATTTTTTTTTTGAGAAATCCAAAGATTGCTTTCCTTTTAAACAATCCTACGTAAAGAAAACCAAATCAAAGGTCGATAATCTGATCTTTCTTTCTCTTGAAGACTAACAATGAGAGGAATCTTCCTCTTCTCACCCTGTTGACTTCCAAAGACACACCGCCCTCCTCCTCCTGCTCAAAACAACAAAGAAAAAAAGAAAGCCAGAAATTAATACAATAGATTTCACAATGAAACAATTTTGATTTTCTGGATCTAACAAGAAGCTTTTAGGGTTTGCCCTTGAACATGAGAATCATGTGAGAGAGAGAGACCCCTGCAGGTGAAAGATGGAAGTTTTAGGAGGCGCATCGCAGATGAAGTCGATGTACCTCGGGTTGAACACGCAAAGGGAGAATTCTCTGTAGAGATGCACACGGGCGTGTGGAAATTACCCACGCTCGTGTGTTTGTCACAGTGTCAGACACAAGGGTAGACGCATGCCCCTCTGTCTTCTCGGGATAAATCTTTAAGTCTCTGCAGAGAAACGCACTCCCGTGTGGAATCAACATATGCACACGGGTGTGTGACCATGACAAGGTCATTCACTGGGGCAAACGCACGCCCCTATGTCCTCTCGGGATGAGCTCTGAACGAAAACACATGCCTGTGTGAAATTTTCACACGGCCGTGTGTCTTTCTCTGGATGACTTAGAAAAATCTACAGGCTCTGCCGGAAAATTCTTAGACATGTATACACACTCAGAGCCTGCTTCGACAATGCAAAATGAACCAGAGAATCATGGAGAACATGCTCAAACGACCAAGAAATTCCACCACACATTTATGCACACGAAAACATCAAATAATCCACGAGAAAATTACAACAATAGCATGTAAACAATCAAGACACCAACACTTAAGCTCTTATTCATGCAAACACTAACTAAAATCTAGTAAAACAGTAAATAACTTGGGTTGGATTCCAAGAAGGGCTTGTTTAACTTTACTAAGGCCATCTCCAACCTACAAACCCAAATTTCTACACCTAATCCCAAATTTGGTTCTGCTACAGTAAAATATACTCCAAGCACAAACCCCTAATTTTACCCCAAAAAAGCATATTCACAAAATATTCCTTCCACATCTTTTTATATATTATTACTATTCAATAAAAACACTTAAAATTAATCACTTTAACAATAATTTAATTAAATATTTATTACAATTTAATAATTTACTAATAAAAATAAATTAAAAAAATTTTACAACTAATTTTTTATTTAATTTATTTAAAAATTGAATTATAAATTTCTTAATTATCTTGATAAATAATGAAATTATTTTTCATATAGCAGGAAAATATTTTATATAAACACATGATTAATTATAATTTTAACAACAGTAAAATTACTTTAATTAGATATTTATATTGAAAATCATAAACAAGCATACAACAAATACTTAATATTACAACACAATATTATAAAGGAACATAGTCTCATTGGTATGAAGAACTTTCTGAATTAGTATATTGTTCCCACAAGTGCTCTATCAACACATTGCGAAGTCCAATGTGAGCTTCTTTGTCTTTAATTTGATTATATCGAGCCACAAACTTTTCAAATTAAGCATTTTCATCTTCGATGAGTTCCACAGTTGGGGCAGGCATATCTGTCGATTATAAATCCTAGTGGTGTTTCAGATCAAGATATTGTAAGTATATCTATACAATTCTAACATACAAACTATGTATTATTTTCTTTTAGCTAACATTACAAAATTTTGCAGTTAAATCAAGTAAAACTATTGCTAAGACAAGATCCAAAATACCACAAAAGGTTTCAAGTATGATAATGTATGGGATAAGGTAAAAAATTTTGAAAAATTTAAGGACCACGTGCTCACTCCAAGGCAAATGTCTCGAAAACATAGCGTCAATTTTCTCTCCTCTGAGTCAGATAATGCAACACCTGAATCTCAATCTGCAACATCCCCAGCATTGTCACAATTTTCAATTAACCTAGATGATGATAGGGGTGAAAACTCTTCCCAACATCCAATTGGTGTGAAAGAGGCTAAATTGAAGAAAAAGAATGAAGCTGATCTTATATCTGCAATGGGCAAATTGCAAGAAGATAACCGACAAGTTATGGAAATACTGAAGAAGAAAAATGCGGATAAAATGGCTATGAAAGAGTTTAAAGAAGAAAATAAGATCTTGACAACAGATTTGAGCATAATTACTGATCATAACATTCGTGCATATATTCAATCTGAACAAGCACGAATTATCCAAAAAAGAGGACATTTTCAAAAACCACCTCCTTCAACCTCGAATCTCATTGGAAACTATTTCAACAATCTAGGAGGAAGTGTCGCTGATTTACCAGATTATTAGTATTGATGTAATTTGTATTTGCATTGTATTAGCTTTTATTATGGTTAATTTTCAACAAAATTTTAACTATTCTAATTTCATAAATTTGATGATAAATTGATTTTCTTAATAATTTTATTATTAATTAAGTAATTAATTACACACAAATTAATTGTAGATATAATAATAACTAGTCATAATTATATTAATGAATTAGTAATTTTATAATTTTAATTACAATAATTATAAAAATAAAAAATGATTAAAAAATTAATATTTTTGTGGAACCCAAATTTGGGGTTACAATGGTGTGACCCCAAATTTGGAGTCATTCTATTCCAAACCCCAAATTTGATGTCAAATTTGGATGTGGGTTGGAGCAACTTACACCAAATTTGATCCCAAATTTTGAATTTGGGTCATCCATTGGAGATGACCTAAGCTTGATGTACCTTGCCTTACCTCACGAGGGATCTCGGAGAAAGAATACTTTCTTGTCATCTCTACTTACCTCCCCACCAAAATAAGGTTTTAGCCGATGACCGTTCACCTTGAATGTACTTTTCTGCGGATGAGAAATTTCAATAGCGCCATGGGGTGACACCTCAGTTACAGTGTATGACCCAAACCATCTGGACTTAAGCTTCCCCTAAAATAGCCTCAGGTGAGAGTTGAACAACAATACTTGATCACCAACCTTGAACTGTTACGGGTTTTTGATATGCTTATTATGCCACTTCCGAATTTTCTCCTTGTAAATCCTTGCATTCTCATATGCTTTCATTCTCCATTCATCCAACTCATTGAGATGAAGCATTCTTTGTTCAGCTGCCTTGCTCAAGTCAAAATTCATGGCCTTGATGGCCCAATAGGCTTTATGCTCTAACTCCACGGGTAAGTGACATGATTTACCATATACCAAGTTATAGGGTGTGGTCCCTATTGGAGTTTTATATGCCGTTCTGTGAGCCCAAAGGGTGTCATCCAAGCATTCCAACCAATCTCGCTTTCCTTGCTCTACGGATTTTGTCAAAATTCTCTTAAGTTCTCTATTTGTGACTTCCACTTGACCTCTCATCTGTGGGTGGTAGGGGGTAGCAAGGCGATGATGCACTCCATAGCGCTTCAACACTTTCTCAAGCTGAGTGTTACAAAAATGAGTCCCTCGATCACTAATGATAATTCGTGGGGCTCAAAATCGAGTGAACAACCTCTTCAAAAATTTTACCATAGTCCTAGTATTGTTAGTAGGTAAATCTTGAGCCTTCACCCAGTTAGAGACATAGTCAATCACAACCAAAATGTATTGATTACCATTAGACTTTGGAAACGGGCCCATAAAGTCATCCCATCGTGATAGATTTCCAGCCCTTTGGCAACTATCGCACCGAAAAACAAATAGATGTGCATCCCGGAATAAAGTCGGCCAATAAAATCCGGCAGCCAAAGCCTTTTCAGCCATTCTACTCGAAGCATAATGCCCCCCAACTGACCCTGAATGACAATGTGTAAGGATATTCCACCCTTCTTCCCTTGATACACATCTTCAAACTACATGATCTGCACAAATGTGGAACAAGTACGGATCGTTCCAGAAATAATTCCTCAAATCACTGAGGATTTCTTCTTTTGCTGGAATGTGAGGCCCTACTTAAGTACTCTCCCTGACAAGTAGTTTGCAAAATCTGCGAACCATGGAGTGCCCTCTGATTCTGAACTTTAAACTGCATACAATGGAGTGTTCCTCAGGAAAGCAATCATTAATCTCTTTGCTAGTTGGCTCTTGACCTTCACACCCTTCAAATCGACACAAATGGTTTGCAACCACATATTTGATTCCTTTCTTGTCTTTTTATCTCCATATCGAACTCTTGCAACAATAGGATCCAACAAATCAACCTCAGTTTCGCATCATCCTTGTTCATAAGATTGCGGAGCAGCGAGTGATTACTAAATACAGTGACCCTAGATAAGATGATGTATGGTCTGAAGTTGTCGAAAGCAAACACCACTGCTAACAACTCTTTTTCGGTGGTTGTATAGTTCTCTTGAGCACTTGTGAGAGTCGTGCTAGCATGATAGATTGATTGGAATTGCCTATCTTTTCTTTGACCCAAAACTACTCCAACGGCATAATCACTTGCATCGCACATGAGCTCAAAGGGCGCATTCCAATTTGGTACAATCAAAATTGGTGCTTGCAGTAATTTCTCCTTCAACAAGTTGAACGCTATCAGACAATCATTCCCAAAGTCAAAGGGAACATCCTTTTCAAGGAGTTTAGTCAATGGCAAGGTGATTTTCGAAAAGTCCTTGATGAACCTTCTGTAAAAACCCGCATGTCCCAAGAAACTACGAACCCTTTTTACATTTGTAGGTCGAGGAAGCTTTTCTATGACTTCAATCTTTGCCTTATCCACCTCTATTCCAACTTGAGATATCTTTTGTCCAAGGACAATGCCCTCTTGGACCATAAAATGGCACGCACCCCAATTAAGAACAAGATTTGTCTTTTCACATCTCACTAACACTCTTTCCAAATTCATTAAACAAATGTCAAAGGAATCTCTGTACGCTAAAAGATCATACATGAACACCTCCATGATATCTTCCAAGAGATCGTCAAAGATGGTGGGCATGCAATTTTGAAATGTCACTGGTGCATTACACAACCCGAAAGGCATTCTTCTGTAAGAAATAGTTCCGTAGGAGAAAGTAATTGTCATCTTCTTTTGATCCTTTGGAGCTATAGGAATTTGAAAATACTTTGACATACAATCAAGGAAGCAATATAACAGATGCCCTGCCAACTGCTCCAACATATGATCAATGAATGGCAATGGAAAATGGTCCTTTCGAGTTGCATCATTTAGCCTTAAGTAGTCAATGTAGACAAGCCAACCTGTAACTATCCTGGTTGGAATTAGTTCATTATTTTCATTTCTCACGACCGTTATTCCCCCTTCTTCGGGACTACTTGAGTTAGGCTTACCCACTCATTGTCAGAGATAGGATAAATGATTCCTGCATCTAGCAGTTTTACCACCTCTGCCTTGACAACTTCCTTCATGTTTGGATTTAATCTTCTCTGAGGTTGAATCACCAACTTGTAATTGTCCACCATTAAGATCTTATGAGTGCAAAATGAAGGATTTATGCCTTTTATATCAGAGATCTTCCAAGCAATGGCAGATTTATGTTTTGTTACATGCTCACAAGCTTGTCCTCTTGATCTGGAGAGAGGTTCGTAGCCACAATCACCGGGAGCTTTGATTCTTCAATTAGGAAAGCATATTCCAAATATGCTGGTAAAGTTTTCAGCTCTAACTCAGGTGGTTCCTCAATTGATTGTCGCAATCTTCTTTCCTTCAATCTGTCAATTTCCTCAAAATCGTCCGACCCTTGTTCGAGATCATTCTCTATCTCCTCTGCTTGTACATGTGCATTTGAATGGTCTTCAATGATAACAACATCCTCCATCTCACAGATTTCCTACCCCAAAGTCGACACACCCAACGAGAAAAGTTTCTTGTCTTTGTTCATGAAAGGAGGATTCAAACTGAGCAAGGTCTCTCTCTCCAAACTTTCTTCCGAATGAATGCTCTTGGATGCCAATGCAAACTTTTCAAACAGATCCAGCACACTATCCAACTCGCAACTCTGATCCTGAATTTTGTCAATGTAATCAACAATTGTTCTTTCCACGGGATTGTTAATGGTGAATTGCTCTTGCACAAAACAACATGGAGTGGATTGCACTTCAAACAACTGAACTTTCTGTTCTATATTTTCAACCATTCCCGTGATTGTGTCAAATAATTCGGGTATGTTGATCATTTTTCCTGAAATCAAAGAAAAAAAAACAAATTAGAATGATGACAGAATAAGAAAAGGTGAAATTGAATAAATGATGAATAGCTAAATAGCAAAGTGCAAAGTATCTCTAAACGCTTATTCCCCGGCAACAACGCCAAAACTTGACAACGCCCTTTGCGTGTGACCCGCAAGTGCACATGTTTGTCGAAGTAATAAATCCCAAGTGAGTGGGTGATCGTATCCACAGGGAATAGTTAATAGAAACACAATGATTGCTACTTAACTAAGTGAAGATGACACAATAATAGTGTGGGATAAAAATCAAAGTGAACAAGACTAAAGAAAATTAGAAAGAGAGGCACGATAAAATGAGAGGAAAGCCAATCGATAGAAAGTGAGGCACTCGGACATTGCTCCCCCTAGGACTATTAGTTCAAGTGTAATAAGTTCTTGTATGATAAGAATATGAAGTGTTCTTTCCTTATGATGATCATTACTTTTCTCGTGTTTTAACGTTAATATGTGTGCATTTATGTTACTTTCATGCATATAGGGTTGTGAAGCCGAATGTTAGTGATAGAAGCCAATGTAGATCGTGAATGCACCATTTGGATTAAATCTTGAGAAGGTTCAAACGTGAATACAAAAGTCGGGTTCAAGATGAGAGAATATGTGCCAACCTCCTTGTATTCAAGTTAGCACAATCATTTGGAGGGCATAAGGGCAGTCACATTCAAGCATTGCGGCTTGTGCATGTATAGTCCATAGGGTGTGCCCACATGGGCATGTGGATTCCCGATTCCAGCATTATTTAAGGCCGATTTCAGCCCCTAATTCTAGAATTTGTTTCTCCATCTTTTCCCCAACTTGAGTGAGGGCTGCGGCTAGGGTTTTGAAAGGTATTGGCTAGGGATTTGGAGAGGTTCTACTGCTCTAATATTGTGCTCCGTTTGGAAAAAAGTTAGTGGGAGAGCTTTCGTCAGCACCGCTCCGCCGAGGTGTAGAGGACTCTCCACAAGACCATCGCCATGACTATCGATGGGGTTTTCTATGGATTCTTTGCTTTTACATTTGATATCATTGTTAGTAATTAGCTCAATGGAGAGCTAAACCCCCTAGTGGGTACTTGGATATTTGTGAACCCTAGGATGTATTCGTTTAGTTGAACCTTTTTATTATGCTTTCAATTAATTGATATTTTATTTGAGTTCCAATCTTATATGCTTGATTGTGTGAATACTCCCTTAGAGTGACACTAGGGTTGAGAGTTCTTGTTGGTAACTTTTGTGAGTGAGTGACACACCACGCGAGTTAGACAAAGCTAGATTGGAGAGGGTTGAGAGGGTGAGTAGAGAGGCGGAAAGTCCCTTATCTCCTCCGGTGTGATTTATTCTACCTCCGCTGGGGCTTAGTTGTAGGGACAACGGAGTGAAGCGTTTAAGTGATTTTAGCACCTAGAGCTTAATTGTGGGCTAGGAATTTTCCACCTGGACCAAAGGGTTAAGTCTACATCTAGGAACAGGATTCCTATATATAGATCTAACCCTTGGTCCATGCGAAAGACCCCTAATTACGATTAAGCCCTAGATACTAAGGATTACTTCAACGCTTCACTCTATTGCTCACGCAACTAAGCCCCAGCGGAGTTCCTCTCTTAGAACTTCACTATGTTGTAATCGCAAAGAACTCTAGGAACATGGAGGTAGGATATCACACCGGCGGAGGAAAGGGACGCTCCGCTACCTCTCGACTCACCCTGTTAACCCTCTCCAATCTTGCATTATTTAACCCTCATGGTGAGTAACTCATCCATAAAAAGCTACGAAGAAGGACTCTCAACCCTAGTGTCACTCTAAGAGAGAAATCATTCAACAAGCATTCAAGATTGGAAATCAATTAAAGACATCAATTAAAGAAAGCATAATAAATGGTCAATAAAATAATAACATCCTAGTGTTTACAAGTTCAAGTACCAACTAGGGGTTTAGCTCTCCATGGAGCAAGATACAATCAATAATGAAAATGAAAGTAAAAACATGTAATCCATAAGGAAACCCTCTCAGTATTCATGTCGATAGTCTTCTAGAGTAGCCTCGTCCTCTCCAAAGGTCCTCTTTTCAAGCCTAGGGCACACCTCGCCGAATCGGTGCTGATGAGAGCTCCCCAATAACTATCTTCCAAGAGAAACACGGTGTCAAAGCCGTAGAACCACTCCAAAAGCCTTGCCAAAACCCCTCTAAACCCTAGCCCCCGGCCTTCCAAAAGTTGGAGAAAAGATGGAAGAAAGGATGAAAGATGGATCCCTAAATCCGTACAAGTCACGGCTTTATAAAGGGTTGGAATTGAGCATCCATACGGGCATGTGGAATTTCCACACGCCCATATGGATTTATGGAAATTTGATTTTTTGTGGGCTGTGAACAGTAACCAATATAGTAAAGTAATACAGTGATTTGCTACAGTATCTACTATAGTACTCCAAGATCGCATGTATGGGTACACTACAATGATTTACTATAGTGAATCCACACTTTTTATAGAGGCAAGATAAACGAGCACACGTCTATGCCGTAGATCGCATCGCTTCTTCAATAAAAAGCCATATTGGTGAAAATCTTGCTAACATTGCACAAGTCAGAATACTTAAATGTGACTGCCTTTGTGCCCCTACAAACCATGTAATTGATTGAGCGCATAGAGGTTGGTACACATTCATGTATCTTCGATCACAACTTGTGTCTTCACATTTGTTCACTCCAAGACTTCATCAACAAAGTATAATCGTAATCTACTTTGGCTTCTTTCTTTCATATTTGGCCTCACAACCCTTCATGCATGATGTTCACAAATACACATGTGTTAGGGCTAAAATCTGATAAAAGTAATGCTCATCGTAAGAAAAGAATACTACATATTACTAATACACAAGCATTTATCAATAATCCCACTCACCAAACTTAGGCGAGTATAGCCCACACGAGTGTTACATATCCGCCAACTCCTTGTCTCGAGCCGAAACCTCACCACCTAACAAACTAAGACCACACACACACACACACGTAACAAGAAAAGAGTAAGCCAAAGACACACCAAGGAAAACTCAAAGATTATGTGCGCAAAACAAACCTTAATGAGGTCAAAGTTTAGCTCAAAACAAAGACTAGGGATTTCCACAAAGAATTCCTAAGGTTCTAGGCTTCCCTCTAAGCCAAAGAAACCAAGAAAACATGGAGAACTCACTAGTGCTATACTAACTTTAGCTATTGCTACAGTAATCGAGACCGAACTGATCAACAATTCAAGGGAAAGACACCAAGTTCTCACAACCATACAATTGCCAACTAAAATACACATGAATCAACAAATCTATGGCATCATTTTAAGCCCTTAAACACCCTTCTTTTCCCCACCAAAAATCCACAAAAAAGCCATCAAAACTCATGGAATTCAAAGGAATACTAATTCCATGGATACAACGTACAAGGGATTCACAACTCAAACAACCTTTAAATAGCCAAACAATTACAAAGGTTTTGAGAACAGGTTTCCAAGGAAGAGCATGAGAGTTAAATAATGATTTGAAGAGCTTAAAACACAAGCACAACATAGAAGATGCATATACTTTAACAAAATAAATCAAAGGAATGGATCATTACCTTCTAAACTTCAAACCACACAAAGCTTGGCAAGGAGAAGAGATGGCCAGCTATTGGAATAAAGAAGAGAAGAGTTAAGAGATGAATGAGAAGCTTAGCCTCTAAGGAACCTTGTATTTAAAGGAATGGATTAGGTTTTAAGGGGAAATGTCCCTTTTGTCCTTACAACTTAAATATATTAACCAAAATGCCATGGACTTTAAAAAATGATTAAGTTAACCTCATGCATATAAAACAAAGACTAGAGTGAATAAGCATTTGGTAAAAGACAACAATGCCCTTATGCATTCAAGAAAAGACATTGGTGAGTAAGCTTGCGTGATAATTACTCAAATGACCCAAACTAATACAATAAATGCTATCAAAACGCGTCATGAATTTAGTATGTTGTGCCCTCTGTGTCACAGTAATCTCGGACACATCCGTTTATAATACCCCTACCGCTGTAGGGGGTGCCTCTGTCTGATCCTGCTCGAGCGGTGCAGCTAGTGCCGGCTGAGAACCCTCTGCTGAAACTTCCCTCGCTCTCAAATGGCTTTGGTGAATGCACTTTCAGTACATAAACCTCGTTCCAATACTTTCTAATCATACCCAAGAGCCTCGTTGTCCGAATACTTTCTAGTGCTCGGCTGACAACCCTTTGATCGTCTCTCGTAATCCCATCCCCAGGAGGAATCTAGTGATGTATGGGCTGGAAAAAATGACACCGATCCTGGAATAATGTCTCTGATGCCTCAGGTACTCGGCTAAAATGTGTCCTAAGTGAATCGGGTCGCTTCGCACCATGGAGTATAATAAGTATAGAAGTTCCTGTCCACTCAAGATGCCATTACTGTCGCCGCGGCCATTCACTGATCTACTAAAGATGGGGTGAAGATGTCTGTAGCTTGTCGGGAGAGGCATGTAGCCTTGGACACTCCCGGCTCGTACCGACCCTGACCACACAGTATCTTATATGCCTTCTTGGGGGTCAAACTTCCTGAGAAGTCGGTTGGTAGCCTATCATACTCCTCTCTCTCAGTGAATGCCTCATCATAACAGTCTTCAGTAAATTTAATTTGGCACTAGTATTATGTTTACTTATTGTAAAACTCATGTTACTTACTTTGTCATACTTATAATTGGGAACTATTTTAATTTACATGTTTATTGTGGAAGGTTTGCTTCATGATTAGCTTATTTCAATAATTTGGAACTCTATATTCAGTATTTTCACACTTTGATATTCTAAAACCCTAATTGAGGTAGAATGCCTTCTTATTCTTTTTTTCTTACTATTTTTGTATTAAAGTTTGCTATTATATGTATTCATGTTCTAAACTAGTTATTTTATTAGTAAAGTATCATTTTGGAGTTTATATTATTATTGTGGTATATTCTTATTTGAGTGGTGCCTAACCTCCCCTCACTGAGCAAAGTTAGTTGCTCAACCCTTCTATCCTCTTCCCAACCTTTTGCAGATAGTAGGTGCGGCGGTGTGGTAGTGTGCTGAGCATTTACTACTATTCTCTATATTGCATTTCCTTTTAGTCCACATATATTTATTTTTGGTCATGGACATTGACACACATTTTGCGTGTGTGTACCGTATGTGCACGGGTTGTCGAATTAATAAAGTACTTGAGTGAGTAGGTAGTCATTTATACAGGGAATAGTTGTTAGCAAGCAAGTATTGATGCTATTTAGCAATCGAGTGAACCAATTCAAGATTTGAGTGAACAATACCAATGCAAATAAAAATAAAGAAAAGAGAAAATAATGCAATAGGAATAAGGAGAGCTAATCGATATGAAGATGGGGTACCCAGACATTGCTCACACTAGGTCTATTGTTTCAAGTTCAAGACTAATTATTATGCCTCCTAATTGAAGTTTAATGAGTCGTGAAAATCCAAAGACACACGGTCCCAAACCTAAGGCCAACCATGACTAAGCACTATGAGCTGGTAGAAAGGGATACCCTCGGAGACTCACACTGTGAGGGTTTGCTTTAAGCTCTAGGGATTCCAGGTGATAAACCCTTTGGTCCAGGCGAAAGATCCTACTCATAATTAAGCCCTAGCACTAAGGATTACTTCAACATTTCACTCTGTTGCTCGCGCAACTAAGCCCTAGTGGAGTTTGTCTCTTAGCACTTCACTCTATCATGACTGCAAAGAACTCTTGGAACATGGAGGTAGGATAAATCACATCATAAGGGAAAGGGGGTGTTCCGCTGCCTCTCGACTCACCCTCTCGACTTTCTCCAACCTTGCTTTGTCTAACCCTAATAAACTGTCACTCATTCACAAGGATTACCAAGTTAGATTCTCAACCCTAGTGTCACTCTAAGGGAAAATCAATTCAACAAGCATTCAAGGTTGAAACTCAATTAAAAACATCAATTAAAGAAAAATAATAAGAGTCAATGAAACAAAATCATCCTAGGTTTTACAAGTCCAAGCACCCACTGGGGGTTTAGCTCTCCATGGAGCAATACACAACCAATAATGAAATCCAAAGTAAATGCATGCAATCCATAGATAAAACCTCCTTATAGTCTTTTTTTTTTATCAAAAAAAAAAACCTCCTTATAGTCCGTATTGATGGTCTTGTGGAGCCACCTCGTCTTCTCTAAAGGTTCCCTTGTCAAACTTAGTACACACCTCGCCGAATAGATGTCGATGAAGTTCTCCTCTAAAGTAACTCGATGTCGAATGCCGTAGGACCACTTCAAAAACCTAGCAAAATCCTCTCCAAACTCTAGCCGTGAGCACCTCCAAACACGGGCATGTAGAATTTCCACACAGCCGTGTGAATTTCGAGAACTTCTTTTCTTCTCCAGAATGCTCCCGAATCCACTCTTTTCATTAAGGCCACATGAACAGGCACACATCCATGCCGTAGATCACGTCATGTCTTCAATGAAACCACTTTGACGAAGCTCTTGATATTGCATAAGTTAGAACATATGAGTGTGACTGCCTTTGTGCCCCTCCACTTTGTGTATTCATTTGAGTGTAATGGAGGTTGGCACACAACCGTATGTCTTTAGCCCATCTTGTGTCTTTACCTTTGTTCGATCCAAGAACTTCATCAACAATCGCGTCCATGATCTACTTTTGCTTCCTTTCTCGTAAGTTTGTCTCCACAACCCTAAATGCACAAAAGAACAGAAATACACACGAATAAGAGGTAAAATATGATAAAAGTAATGCTCAATGTAAGGAAAGTATACTTCATATTACTTATACACAAGCACTTATCAAACATGTTATTTGACTTTGTATCCACTAGTGTTTAGTAAACTTTGTTGCATAGTTTTGTATCTAAACAACTCTTAAACCCATGGCGTGTCTACTATGTGCTGTTGTTATTGCTTTCCTCTGCATCAGTTTAAATATTATTATTTCTAGGTTGTTGGTTAGCCTTGCGGTTCCCCAAGGGTTGAGTGGCGAGTGTCCCTCCTCGGGATCGTCATGGCAGTTGTCACGTTCCTTGGGCCCGCGGGTCTGGGCATGACATATATGGTGAAGTTCCTATGGGTGTTTTATATGTGGTCATGTATGCCCACAAGGCAGCGTCTAATTTATCCGACCAATCCTTCCGATGGTGAGCTACAATCTATTCTAGGATTTGTTTCAACTGCCTATTGTACATTTCTTCCTGGCCACTTGTTTGTGGATAATAAGGGTGGTTAATCTATGTGTAACTCCATATTTCCTTAATGATTTCAATAACTTATCATTACAAATGTGTGTACCCCTATCACTTAAGATTGCTCTAGGTGTTCCAAATCTATAGAATAGCTTCTGTAAGAATTTGATCACAACTCTAGCATCATTCAAGGGGAGAGCTTATGCTTGTACCCATTTGGAAACATAATTGACAACGACTAAGATTAACTCATAACCAAATTACGTAGGAAACGGGCCCATAAATCTAATACCTCATATATGTATTTCACAAACAAGAATAGCATTCAGAGGCATTTCATGTTAGAGAGAAATATTACCCATGCGCTGGTAGTTAACTAGTTATGACAATTTTGTACATACATGTGAGCATCCTGAAAAATTGTGGGCCAATAAAAACCTAATTCAAAAACATTGCCAGCTGCTCTATTTGTGCTAAAAATATCCCCAGTTAGTCCTGAATGATAATGCTCAAGAATTTCCTATCCTTCAGCCCGAGGAACACATCTCCTGATGATTTGGTTTGTATAGACTTCAAAAAAGAATGGATCTTCCCGCACATAGTGCTTTAGGTCGGCGAAGCATTTCTTCTTTTGTTGATACATGAACCATTTCGGCACTATAACAAAATAATTAATGAAGTCACAGACCAAGGTGGGTCTTCATCTCTAACCGTATTAAGTCTGTATAAGCGCTATTCAGGGAATGTGGTATCAATGTCTCCATCCTTCAATGATTTCTTTTCAGGATCTTCTAGCCCTGATAGATGATCTACAACCAAGTTCTCCGCTCCTCGTTTGTGCTTGATCTCCACATCGAATTCATGTAATAGTAAAATCCACCTAATTAGATGAGGTTTAGCATTATATTTACTTATGAGATACCTGAGAACGGAGTGATCAGTGTAAACTATAACTTTTGACAGCGCCAAGTAAGGTCAGCACTTATCAAAAGCGAAGACTACAGCTAGCTATGCCTTTTCAGTGGTTATGTAATTTTTTGTGCATCATTAAAGGTCTTGCTAGCATAGTAAACAGTATGAAAGTGCTTGTCCTTCTACTGACCTAGTATTGCCCCAACTGCAAAATCACTAGCATCGCACATTAACCCTAAAGCCACTCAATGATACACGAAAGTTCCGTACGGGCATGTGAATGTGGTCTTCTCTTGATCTTCCGGAGAAATGGGGATCTGAAATTACCTTGACAATCCATCCAAGAAATAATAATATGAATTCCTTGCTAACATCCCAAGTGTCTAGATTTATAAACTGCAAAGGGACGTGGTCCTTTCTGGTGGTGTCATTTAGTTTTATGTAGTCAATACACACTCAGTAACTTGTGATTATTCTGGTGGGTATAGGCTCATTCTTCTCATTGGTAATTATAGTCATCCCTCCTTTCTTTGGTACCACTTGCACTGGGCTCACCCATGAGCTATCTGAAATCAGATAGATAATACATGCATCGAAAAGTTTCATTACCTCTATCTTCACCACTTCCTACATATTCAGATTCAATCTCCATTGAGGTAGATTAGAGGGTTTATGACAATTTTCCATTAGGATCTTATGGGTACAAAAGGATGGACTGATTCCCTTGATATCAGATATCTTCCAAGCAATGGCACAACTACAAAGAATCAACCATAACTTTTTCATTTTTACTCTAATTGCAACAATTCAAGTGGCATTAGGAAACATACCACGAGATCTATATTTTTAGATATATTATTATTCAAAATATAAAGTGAATAGTCAAAAAAATGACCCACATTTCTATCACTTGTTCACTTTATATGGCTGAAGTTGAGTTTTATGGCGCCGCTACACGGATTCAGCTATGACTTTCTAGTTTTGGCTCAAATTGCAATAATTCTAGTGCTATTGGAAAAAAAAAAAAACCTGAAGATCAATATTTTTAAATTATGTTGTTATTCAAAATCTAAAGTGAACACTCGAGAAAATGACCAAAAATTCTACTACGTGCCCACTTCATTTACCTGCAGCTGAGTTTTATGGCGCACCTACACAGAATCAGTAATAACTTTCTCATTCCATTTTCAATTGTAATAGTTTAGGTAGCATTGGAAACCATACCTCAAGATCTATGTTTTTAAATCATATTACTATTCAAAATATAAAGCAAATAGTCAAGAAAATAACCAATACTTCTATCGTGTGTTCACTTCATATGGCTATAGTTGAGTTTTATAGTGCAGCTACACAAAATCTGTCGTAACTTTCCCGTTCTTGCTTCAATTGTAATGATTCAGGTGGTATTGTAAGATAGATTCAAGATCTACATTATTAAATCATTTTATTCTTTAAGATTCAAATTGAATAGTCTTCAAAATGACCAACATTTCTATGTCACAGTCATTTTATTGGGTTGGAGATGAGTTTTATAGCACATCTACACAGAATCAGCCATAAATGTTTTTGTTCCTACTCTAATTTCATTGATTCATGTTGGGTTGAAAAGTAGACTTCAAGATCTATATTTTTAAAATAGTCTTATTGTTTGATATTCAAAGCGAATATTGAAGAAAATGACCAGCATTTCTATCGCGTGTTCACTTCATATGGCTATGGATAAGTTTTATCCCACAGCTACAAATATTAGCCTTAACTTTCTTCTTTATGCTTCCTCTGCATGGATTCAAGGGTGTTGGAAAACAAACTTCAAGATGATATTATTATTCAAGATATAAAGTGAATAGTCAAAAAATGACCAACATTTCTATTACGTGTGATGTGTTTTCCGCAAGTGAAAGTGTCGCAAACAAGTAGTAGATTGGTACCCCGTGAGGGGTAGGGTTGTCGAACCACAGGGACTGGACTTAAAATACTGTCTTATCAACGATCTCTAGTTAAATTCAAATTGAGAGTTATATTAACATTAAGAAATAGAATTATAAAAGATAAAAGGAATGGAAAAGGTGAAGATAATTAGTTTTGTTTCTGGTTTTATTTTGCTGAAAAATATATATATATAGAGATATATCGTTTAGTTGTGCATTCTGGTTGACAAGGCTACCACCTATGAAGTATAAAGCTACTCTATAAGTCGGATACTAGTTATAACCTAATGAGAGAAAGAGCTATCTCATAGGATGAGTGAAAGCTACCACCCAGGTAGAAAGAGCTACCACCTCGAAAGTGTCCACATTAGCGGCTGCTTTGGAAAGGGCTACCTCAAAGGATGTGTGAATCTACTACCATCTTGTTGTTTTGTTATGTTTTGTAGATAAATCATTCACTTTTACGTAGAACTTTGAGGATTATACTTTGGGTTGAATTGAGTGAGTTACACAACTTACACAACTTCGGATTGCTGTCCTTTTTGATTCAAGTTTTTAGCTAGAGCATTGATTTTTCGTATTTAGTGTTGAAATTTCCCTTACTTGTAGAATGCTCTCCTTGCATGCTTTGGTGAACCTAAGGCCGAGCACTTTCAATCTTTTCTTCTTCTATGTTTCAATGTTTTATTTCTTTGCTTGACGACAAGCAAAAGCTTAAGTGTGGGATAAGTGCTTGTGCGATAAGAATGCGAAGTGTTCTTTCCTTATGATAAGCATTACTTTTATCAGGTTTAAGCGCTAATACATGTGTATTTGTAATTCGTTTGCACATTTAGGGTTGCGAAGCTAAATATTGAGAAAAGAAGCCAATGTAGATCATTAATGCACCATTTGATGAAATCTTGGAAAGGAACAAACGCGAAGACACAAGTCGGGCTCAAAATGATGTGGAGGGGCACAGAGGCAGTCACATTAGAGTATCTCGATTTGTGCATTGATAGCAAGATCTTCACCAATGAGGTCTTCTATTGAAGAAGCGACCCGATCTACGGCGTAAACGTGTGCCCGTTTATGTTACCTCGATGAAAAACATGGATTTGGGAGTGTTTCCGGCCGGTAATGTAGCAAAACACTACTGTAGCAATACTATTCAAAGCCGGTCGAAAATGAGATTTCCCGAGAATCCACACGGGCGTGTGGAAATTCCTCACGTCCGTGTGGATGCCCGATTCCAACCCTTTTAAAGCCTCGATTCAGCCTAATTTCAGGATCCTTCTTTCAATCTTTTCTTCAACTTTGGACAGGCTTGCGGCTAGGGTTTAGAGAGGTATTGGCAAGGCTTTTGGAGGGGTTCTACTCCTTTGACACCACGATTCTCTTGGAAGATAGCCATTATGGGAGCTTTCGTCAGCACTGACCCGGCGAGGTGTGCCCTAGGCATGACAAGGGGACCTTTGAAGAAAGCGTGGCCACTCCAGAAGACCATTGACATGACTATCAAGTGGGGTTTTTCCTATAGACTATTTGTTTTTACTTCCGATTTTATGATTGATTATATCTTGCTCCATGGACAGCTAAACCCCTAGTGGGTACCTGGATTTGTGAACCCTAGGATGTATTTGTTTCATTGACCTTTTATTATGCTTTCCTTAATTTATGCTTTTAATTGAGTTCCAACGCTTGTTGAATGATTTCTCCCTTAGAGTGACACTAGGATTGAGAGTCAATATTGGTAATCTTTGTGGATGGGTGACACGCCATGAGGGTTAGACAAAGCAAGATTGGAGAGGGTCGAGAGGGTGAGTCGAGAGGTAGCAGAGAGTCCCCTTTCCCCTCCGGTGTGATTTATCCTACTTCCACGTTCCAAGAATTCTATGCGGTCACAATAGAGTGAAGGAAGAGTGAAGGAAGAGTTAAGGGATGAACTCCGCTGGGGCATAGTTACGCGAGCAATAGAGTGAAGCGCTGAAGTGACTTGAACACCAGGGGCTTAATTGTGACTAGGGGTCTTTCGCCTGGACCAAAGGGTTAGATCTACATATAGGAATAGGGTTTATCACTTGGAATCCCTAGTGTAGAGTTAGTCACAGTTGACCTTAGATTTGGGAATGTGTATTGTAGGATGTCCAAGACTCATTAATACATTAGTTAGCAAGCATAATACTATTCAAAGCCGGTCGAAAATGAGATTTCCCGAGAATCCACACGGGCGTGTGGAAATTCCTCACGTCCGTGTGGATGCCCGATTCCAACCCTTTTAAAGCCTCGATTCAGCCTGATTTCAGGATCCTTTTTTCCATCTTTTCTTCAACTTTGGACAGGCTTGCGGCTAGGGTTTAGAGAGGTATTGGCAAGGCTTTTGGAGGGGTTCTACTCCTTTGACACCACGATTCTCTTGGAAGATAGCTATTATGGGAGCTTTCGTCAGCACTGACCCGGCGAGGTATGCCCTAGGCATGACAAGGGGACCTTTGAAGAAAGCGTGGCCACTCCAGAAGACCATTGACATGACTATCAAGTGGGGTTTTTCCTATAGACTATTTGTTTTTACTTCCGATTTTATGATTGATTATATCTTGCTCCATGGACAGCTAAACCCCTAGTGGGTACCTGGATTTGTGAACCCTAGGATGTATTTGTTTCATTGACCTTTTATTATGCTTTCCTTAATTTATGCTTTTAATTGAGTTCCAACGCTTGTTGAATGATTTCTCCCTTAGAGTGACACTAGGATTGAGAGTCAATATTGGTAATCTTTGTGGATGGGTGACACGCCATGAGGGTTAGACAAAGCAAGATTGGAGAGGGTCGAGAGGGTGAGTCGAGAGATAGCAGAGAGTCCCCTTTTCCCTCCGGTGTGATTTATCCTACTTCCACGTTCCAAGAATTCTATGCGGTCACAATAGAGTGAAGAAAGAGTGAAGGAAGAGTTAAGGGATGAACTCCGCTGGGGCATAGTTACGCGAGCAATAGAGTGAAGCGCTGAAGTGACTTTAACACTAGGGGCTTAATTGTGACTAGGGGTCTTTTGCCTGGACCAAAGGGTTAGATCTACATATAGGAATAGGGTTTATCACTTGGAATCCCTAGTGTAGAGTTAGTCACAGTTGACCTTAGATTTGGGAATGTGTATTGTAGGATGTCCAAGACTCATTAATACATTAGTTAGCAAGCATAATAGTTGGTTTTGAACTTGAAACGATTATCCTAGGCAGAACAGTATCAAAGTGCCCCACTTTATATCGAATGCCTTTCCTCTCACTTATTTGTGCTTCTTTTTCTTGTTCTCTTATTCTTGTTTATATCACACTTAATCAACACAATCATTGTTCATCTTCACTTGGCTAAGTAGCAACTTAAGTATTTTTATTCCCTACTCCCTGTGCATATGATACCCCACTCATCTGGGAATTTATTACTCGACAAACCTGTGCACTTGCGGGTCACACACGCAAGGAGTGTTGTCAGAAATCCAAAGACACAGGGTCTCAAACCTAATGTTAACCGTGACTAGCCCTCTACACTATGCGTCAGTGGAAAAGGATACTCTCAACACCTCACATTGTGTGGAACTGCTTGAGGTCGTAGGCACTCCAAGTAATAAACCCTATTTACTAATTTAAATCTAACCTTTTGGTCGAGGTGAAAGACCCATAATCATGATTAAGTCACAGCACTAAGGATTACTCAACACTTCACTCTGTTGCTTGCACAACTAAGCCTCAGTGGAGTTTGTCTATTAGCACTTCACTAAAAACTCTTGGAACATGGAAGTAGGATAAATCACATCAAAGACGAAAGGGGACATTCTGCTACCTTTCGACTTACCCTCTCAACCCTATTCAATCTCGCTATGTCTAACCCTAATGAGGTTGTCACCCCTTCAATGTGTTACCTAGATAGATTCTCAACCCTAGTATCATTCTAAGGGAAAATCACAGCAGTAATCATGCAAGATTGAAACTCAATTAAAAAATAAATTAAAGAAGCATAATAGAAGTCAATGAAACAAAATCATCCTAGGGTTTACAAGTCCAAGTGCCCAGTAAGGGTTTAACTCTCCATGGAGCTATACAAAGTCAACAATGACATCAAAACTAAATGCAAGAAACCGATAGAGATAACACCCTTGTTGTCTGTGTTGATGGTCTTCAAGAGACTACCTCATCTTCTCCAAAAACTTCTCCATCAAGCCTAGGGCACACCTCGCCGAATCAAGCCGTAGAGACTCACTAAAAACCTCTTAAAAACCTCTCCAAACCCTAGCCACACTGTCTCCAAAAGATAGGAAGAAGATAGGAGAAAAGTCTCCAAATTAAACTCTCCAAGCGGTATTTAAAGGGCTTAAATCTGGCATCCACATGCCCCTGTGGAAATTTCACACAAGGCTTCTCATTTCCTGCGCGCTGTTAACAGTAACTGCTATAGTATTTGCTATAATACTTTTTAACTGAAGTACTCCCAAATTTATTTTCTTCATCGAGGCCGCATGGTTGGACAGACATCCATACAGTAGATCATGCCACATCTTTATTTTTTCATCGAAGCTCTTGACAATGTTACACAAGTTAGAACATATGAGTGTGACTTCTTTTGTGCCCCTCCACTTTGTGTATTCACTTGAACAATTTGGAGGTTGGCACACACCCACATGTGTATGAGCACAACTTGTGCCTTGATCCTTGTTCGATCCAAGAGTTTCCAAAACAATTGTGTCCATGATATATTTTTGCTCTTGACAATTGTGTCCAAATTTGTCTCAATAACCCTAAATACACAAAAGAGCACAAATACACATGAATGAGCCATAAAATCTGATAAAAGTGATCCTCAATATAAGAAAAGTATACTTAGTAAAACTTATGCACAAGCACTTATTATGTTGTTATAATTGAAATGGTTCAAGTGTGTTGGAAAACATACCTCAAGATCTAAATTTTTAAAGTATGTTATTGTGTGAAAGTTATGTCCCTTGCTCATCTGCAAGTGCACAGGTAGTAAAAAGTAGTATAATCTACCCAATGAAGATCTGGTAGTCGAATCCATAAAGACTAGCAATCTTCCAGTACTAGTTTCTCTTCCCATATCTAGTCTACTTAAAATATTAGGGAAAAACATGCAGTGTCTATGAAACTAAAGGAAGAATAAGAGAAATGAGGAAAAGATGGAAAGAGACAAGGTAAGAACTAGGTAGAAGTTGTGATGAAAAGTAGCGCCCTAGATCAAGCCTCTAGTGAAACATGCAGTGTCTCTCCAACAATGGTATCAGGTACATCCTATGGATCCTATGTGTGCTCTCAATGCAATGTCACATTTATGTTAATCAAATATGCCATGTTTTGTAATTGTAACAATGGGAATCATGCACATCAAGTTTTGTAACTACACTATGACAATCATAACTATAAGATTCAAAACATGTTGAGTTTTATTATTACAACTACACAAATCATGCACATCAAGTAATGTAAAATAAGTTCATGAATTCGGAGTACCAGAGAGTGGTTAGCATCTTATGTTTTCACACAACATTGAAAAGATAAAGAAAACAATTATGAATTGATTGAGTCCAAGCAAGTGCACGGCGTCGTCAAGTAATAACTCTCGTGCAAGCACGAGAGGGTGTATTCCCAGGGCCCAAGAAGCTACTCTTACTTCCTCTTCATGTGTTGTTTAGCCTATAAATGCGAGTGATTATCCTAAGCTACTAAAAAAATAAAAAGAACTCTAAGATAAGTGTCTATAGTTGAGGTAAATAAGGTAAAAATCAAGGGATGAAGCTGGTCACGGATGTGGATTCCCCTGGGGCTACTAAAGTGAGAAGGATGCTACAACTATCATGTAATTGGTGGTTTGGACCGAGAGATTCCTACAATAGTCCAACCAATGGTCATGGCAATTGACAACTAATCTAGTATGAGTATTGATACAAAAATTTTTTTCTGACCAAATCTTCCTACAATTGAGTTAAAAACAGGTAAATCTCTACTTAGGGTCGAAACACAAACTAGGTCTAACCCTAATGTTGGAGGGGCACAAAATACCTGATGGTCACGCATATTTGTACATGGATCCCTTCAAAGCTAAGTGTGTCTAGAACAAGGGGTGGGTCATGTAACCAAGTACAGCCTAGAAAATGACATACAGAGTTCTCATGCATATTAATACATCAAAGTACACCAAGAATGGATCACAAACACACCAAATGCAATAGAATAATTCATAGTATCCAACTACACAAGTTTCACCACAATGTTCACCAACATACGGTAACCTTTGGGGTTTAGTTGTTCATGCTAAAAAGATACTTGATAAAATCCACAAAAACAACCAAGTAAAACAACATAAAATTCTCTCAAACAACGAATGTGGAGAGATAAGTCGAGGAGACCTTCCAACGACGCGACCAATGTGGTGGCTTCCTTGCTCTCAACAAGCTCGAACAATTAGAGATAATGTCGGATCTTTCCTCTTCCTTTGATTTCCTTGACTATGTCTTCTTAAGCCTTCTTTACCCCGGATTTTGGAAGATGGAGAAGAGTGGTAGAGGTAGAAGAAGAAGATATGGAAGAAGATGCCTTAAAAAGCACTAAAACATCCTTTTAAAACCTTCTATTGATGCCTTCATGGCCTCATTCACGGGCATGAAGAAGGCCATCAAAGCCTCAGGAATTCACCAAAGAATTTATGAACTGTTACAGAAAAATACTCTAGTGACCGCTCATTCTTCAACCAGTTCATGAGCGTCTTCAAAGCCGTCAGCAAACCCATCAACAAAACCTGAGACTTTGCCATTTCTCAAATTCTTCATGCTATAGTAACTGCTACATTGCTGATATAGTACCATGGACTCTAAAATGCTGCTTTGGGTGTTGTTTTCCTTCTCTTTTGCGTTGTTGGCTCACTAGGGTATCCTCAAGACCCGTAACATAAAAAAATACCCATTAAACCACACAAACGGCAACAAATCATTGATTTATACACAAATCATAGGACACAAATATGTATAGAAAACATACATTAAGGAAATTATCAAGAATCCATGGACTGTCGATTGCTATCCATTCTCTCCAATTGTGTTCTGAAGATCTTTCCGCCGGCTTGGCTCTACTCCAAATTGTACTTCAAGACCTTCGCTCTAATCCCTAGATAGATGGTGGTGAAGATCATCCAAAATTCGCCTCCGAAAACCCAAGCCAAACACCCATCAAACCCTAACTTTGGGACTTAAAAAGTAGTTTTTAACCCAAGAAACGCCATTGCTTTGGGCGTACTTCCTAGTTGTGCTCTTTGTAGTTAGATTTAGGGTTTTGCATCACAGTGAGTCTTCTCCAGATAGTAAAGCGCATGGAACAAAAGCACTACCTTGCTTGGGCCGTGCTTCCATAAGCACTACCATGCTCTTAGCTCCAAGGTTGTGCTTTTGTACTTCTGATATTTTTTTAAGACCTATAATCTGCACGGCTCAAAAGCACGCCTGTAACTTCTTCTAATTTTCTAAAGCATGTTAATCTATAAAAGAACACAAAAATACCCAAAGTAGTACTAAAATATATAAAACAAATGCTAAAAAACAAGAAAAACATATATAAGATGTATAATATATATAATGTACTAATCGAGATTCAAAGCAAATAGTTGAGAAAATGACAAATATTTCTTTCATGTGTTCACTACATATGGCTGCAACTGAGTTTTATGGCGCAGCTACATCAGCCATAACTTTCTCATTGTTGCTCAAATTATAATGATGTCATTGCGAGAGATTCAAAGTTAATAGTCCACAAAATTACCAATATTTCTTTCGTGTGTTCACATCATATGGTTGTTACTGAGTTTTATGGTGTAGCTACATATAATCAGCCATAACTTTCTCTTTTCTGCTCTAATTACAATGATTCAGGTAGCATTCAAAAAAAGACCACAAGATCTATATTTTTAAATGATGTTATTGCATGAGATTCAAAGTGAATAGTGGAGAAAATGACCAAATATTTCTTTCATGTTTTCACTTCATATGGTTGCGACTGAGTTTATTGCGTCACTTCATAGAATCAGTCATAGCTTTGTAGCTTCATCTCTAATTGCACTAATTCTGGTGATGTACGAAAACATACCTCAAGATCAATATTTTCAAATGATGTCATTATCTAAGATTCAAAGTGAATAGTTAAGAAAATAACCAAAATTGCTATCCCATGTCAATTCAGATGGCTGTAGATAAGTTTTATGGTGTAGCTACACAGAATCACCTCAAGATCTATATTTTTAAGTAATGTTGTTATTCAAGATTTGAAGTGAATAGTTGAGAAAGAAATCAATATTTCTATCACGTGTTCACTCTATATTTTATAGCTAAGTTTTATGGTGAAGTTGCACAGAATTAACCATAACTTTCTCATTGCTGCTCTAATTGCAATGATTCAGGTGGCGTTGTAAGACATGCCTCAAGATCTATATTTTTGAATGACATTATTATATCAAATTCAAAATGACAGGTTGAGAAAATTACCAGCATTTCTATCCCATGTTTACAGTTTATTCAATCACTAAATGATAAAAAATAAAAACTAGAAATCAAACGAAGCATAAAAACTACTTTTGTTACTTCCAAAGAAACACTTGTTTTATGTCACGAGCCTGATGTACCTGCTCTTACCTAAGGTCAGATTCTCTCCCTTGTCATTCCAATTACTCTTCCCAAAATAATATTTTAAGTGGTACCCATTTACCTTGAACGTACCTCTCTTGGGGTGAGTTATCTCTACAACACGATAGGGGAAAATTTACTCAACCATGAACGATCCCGACCACTTTGATTTCAACTTACTAGGAAACAACCTCAATCTTGAATTAAAAAGTACTTGGTCTCCTTCTTGGAATTCCTTACTGCATCTGAGGGTCTGGTCATGGTATTTCTCTGTGTACTCTTTGTAAATCTTTAAATTGTTGTAGGCAGTTATCCGCCATTATTGAAGCCCCTAGAGTTGTAACTTCCTCTTTCTTCCATGACAAACGCTTTTTTGCATGTGAACCGCAAGTGCACGGGTTTGTCGAAGTAATAATACCCTGGTGAGTAGGTAGTAGTATCCCCAGGGAATAATGATCAGAAACACCAAGATTGTTATTTAACTAGAATGAAGATGAATTGATAGTGGTGTGAACAAAGTTAATGAAAATGAAAATAAAGAAAAAAGACGGAAGAGAGACGCTATAAAAATGAGAGGAAAGACAATCAATAGCAAATGGGGCACCCGGACATTGCTCCCCCTAGAACAATTGCTTCAAGTGCCAAACCAACTATTATGTCTCCTAACTGATGCTTAATGAGTCATGGAAATCGTAGAATACACGATCCCAAACCTAATGTCAACCGTGACTAACCCTACACTATGCCCAGGCAAAGAAATCACTCAGTCTTAACACCTCACAATGTGTAAAGTTGCTTAAAGCTCTGGGGACTCCAAGTGATAAACCCTATTCCCTAACATAAATCTAACCCTTTGGTCCATGCGAAAGACTTCTAGTCACAATTAAGCCCCAGCACTAAGGAATACTTCAATGCTTCACTCTATTGCTTGTGTAACTAAGCCCCAGCGGACTTCCTCTCTTAACACTTTACTCTATTGTGACCGCAAAGTACTCTTGGAACACGGAGGTAGGATAAATCACACCGAAGTGAAAAATGGACGTTCCGCTACCTCTCTACTCACCCTCTCGACCCTCTCCAATCTATCTTTGTCTAACACTCATGGTGTGTCACTCACTCACAGGGATTACCAATGTAGGCTCTCAACCCTAGTATCACTCTAAGGGAAAAACCATTTAATAAGTAAGCATTTAAGATTGGAACTCAATTAAAGACATCAATTAAAGAAACATAATAAAAGGTCAAATAAACAAAATCATCCTAGGGTTTACAAGTCCAAGTACCCACTAGGGGTTTAGGCCTCCATAAAGCAAGATACAATCAATAATGAAATTGAAAGTAAAAGCATTCAATCCATAAGTAAAACCCCCTTGGTGTCCGTGTCGATAGTCTTGTGGAGTAGCCGCGTCTTCTCCAAAGGTTCTCTCATCAAACCTAGGGCACACTACGACGAATCGGTGGTGATGAAAGCACCCACAATAACTATCTTCGAAGGAACGCGGTGTTGAAGGTCGTAGAGCCACTCCAATAAGCTAGCCAAATACCCTCTATACCTTAGCCGTGAGCGCCTCCAAAGATGGTTAAGAGATGGGCAAAAGATGGGAAAAATATTCCCTTATCAGGCTGAAATAGTGGCTTTAAACAGGCTAGAAGCGGGCATCCTCACGCCCATGTGAATCCGCAGGAATTGATTTTTCTGCGGCCTGTGACCAGTAACTGTTACAATAATTTTACTACTGTGATTTTCTACAGTAACCTGCTATAATACTCCACCAAAATACTCCCGAATCCACACTTTTCATCAAGGCCATATGAATGTGCACACATTCATGTGGTAGATCGCGTTGCTTCTTCAACAAAATCACATTTGATGACAATCTTACTAGGTTTGCATAAGTCGACACACATGAGTGTGACTGCCTTTGTGCTCCTTGACTTTGCATGTTCACTCGAGCACAATGGAGGTTGGCACATACTCACGTGTCTTTGAGCACAACTTGTGTCTTCACATTTGTTCACTCTAAGATTTCATCAACAACATGCATTCATGATTTACTTTGGCTTCTTTCTTCCATACTTGTCTTCACAATCCTACATGCACAAAAGTAACACAAATACATATGTATGAGTGATAAAATCTGAGAAAAGTAATGCTCATTGTAAGAAAAGTATACTTTCGTACTACTAGTACACAAACACTTATCATTCTTGCAAGATGAATAATAAGATTTAAGCTTTTTATAGCTCAATATGCTCTGTGTTCGAGTTCTTCAAGTAGATGGCAGGCCTTCCCATACAAAAGCCTATACTAGGATACCTAGCTAGTCACTCTCCTTTCCATTTTCTTGAATGCACAAGGGCATTGTTGTCTTTTATCAAATACTTATTCACTCTAGTCTTTGTTTTATATGCATGAGGGTAACTTAGTCATTTCTTAAAGTCCATGGCATTTTGGTTGATATATTTAAGTTGTAAGGGCAAAAGGGTCATTTCCCCTTAAAACCTTATCCATTCCTTTAAATACAAGGTTCCTTAGAGACTAAGCTTCTCATTCATCTCTTAACTCTTCTCTTCTTCATTCCAATAGCTGGCCATCTTTTCTTCTTGCCAAACTTTGTGTGGTTTGAAGTTTAGAAGGTAATGATCCATTCCTTTGATTTATTTTGTTAAGGTATGCATATCCTATGTTGTGGTTGTGTTTTTAACTCTTCAAATCATTATTTAACTCTCATGCTCTTCCATGGAAACTTGTTCTCAAAACCTTTGTAATTGTTTGGCTATTTAAAGGTTGTTTGAGTTGTGAATCCCTTGTATTGCACCCTTGTATCCATTGAATTAGTATTCCTTTGAATTCCATGAGTTTTGATGGCATTTTTGTGGAGTTTTGGTGGGGAAAAGAAGGGCATTTAAGGTATTAAAACTATGCCATAGATTTGTTGATTCATGTGTCTTTTAGTTGCCAATTGTATGGTTTTGAGAACTTGGTGTCTTTCCCTTGAATTGTTGATCAGTTCGATCTCGAATACTGTAGCAATAGCTAAAGTTAGTATAGCACTGGTGAGTTCTCCTTGTTTTCTTGGTTTCTTTGGCTTAGAGGGAAGCCTAGAACCTTAGGAATTCTTTATGGAAATCCTAAGGTTTGTTTTGAGCTAAACTTTGACCTCATTAAGGTTTGTTTTGCGTGCATAATCTTGGAGTTTTTCTTGGTGTTTCTTTGGCTTACTCTTTTATTGTTGTGTGTGTGTGTTTTTGTGTGTGTGTGTGGTCTTGGTTGGTTAGGTGGTGAGGGTTCGGCTCATGACAAGGAGTAGGCGGAGAAGTAACACTCGTGTGGGCTAGCCTAAGTTTGGTGAGTGGGATTATTGATAAATGCTTGTGCATTAGTAATATGTAGTATTCTTTTTTTTACGATGAGCATTACTTTAATCAGATTTTAGCCCTAACACATGTGTATTTGTGAACTTCATGCATGAAGGGTTTTGAGGCCAAATATGAAAGAAAGAAGCCAAAGTAGATTATGATTATACTTTGTTGATGAAGTCTTGAAGTGATCAAATGTGAAGACATAAGTTGTGATCGAAGATACATGAATGTGTGCCAACCTCCATGCACTCAAGAAATTACATGGTTTGCAGGGGCACAAAAACAGTCACATTTGCGTATTCTGACTTGTGCAATGTTAGCAAGATCTTCACCAATATGGCATTTTATTGAAAAAGCGATGTGATCTACGGCATAGACGTGTGCCTGTTTATGTTGCCTCGATGAAAAGTATGGATTCACTGTAGCAAATCACTGTAGTGTGCCGTTTTACGTGATTTGGGAGTACTGTAGCAGACAATGTAGTAAATATCTGTAGTGATTTACTGCAGTAGTTACTGTTTACAGCCCCGCAGAAAATCAGATTTCCAGAAATCCACACCGGCGTGTGGAAATTCCACACGCCCGTATGGATGCCCGATTCCAGCCCTTTATAAAGCCGCGACTTGTACAGATTTGGGGATCCATCTTTCATCCTTTCTTACTGTCTTTTCTCCAACTTTTGGGAGGCCGACGGCTAGGGTTTATAGGGGTTTTGACAAGGGTTTTGGAGTGGTTCTACAGCTTCAACACCGCGTTTCTCTTGGAAGATAGTCATTGGGGGAGCTTTCGTCAGCACCGATCCAACGAGTTGTGTCCTAGGCTTGATAAGAGGACCTTTGGGAGGACAAGGCTACTCCACAATACCATCAACATGAATACTAAAGGGGTTACCTTATGGATTACATGTTTTTACTTTCAATTTCATTATTAATTGTATCTTGCTCTATGGAGAGCTAAACCCCCTAGTTGGTACTTGGACTTGTAAACCTTAGGATGTTATTGTTTTATTGACCTTTTATTATGCTTTATTTCATTGATGTCTTTAATTGATTTCCAATTTGAATGCTTGTTGAATGATTTCTCTCTTAAAGTGACACTAGGGTTGAGAGTCCTTCTTGGTAGCCATTATGGATGAGTGACACACCATGAGGGATAGACAATGCAAGATTGGAGAGGGTTGAAAGGGTGAGTCAATAGGTAGCGGAGCGTCCCCTTTCCCCTCCGGTGTGATTTATCCTACCTCCATATTCCTAGAGTTCTTTGTGGTTATAATAGAGTGAAGTGCTAAGAGGAGAACTCCGCTGGGGCTTAGTTGTGTGAGCAACAGAGTGAAGCGTTGAAGTAATCCTTAGTATCTGGGGCTTAATCGTAACTAGGGGTCTTTCGCATGGACCAAGGGGTTAGATCTATATATAGGAATAGGGTTTGTCACTTGGAATCCCTCGAGCTTCTTGCAACTATACACAGTGGAAGATGTTCAGACTAAGCGATTTCTCCACTGGGGCATAGTGTATAGTTAGTCACGGTTGACCTTAGGTTTGGGACCGTGTATTTTAAGATCTCCATGAGTCATTAACCATCATTTAGGATACATAATAGTTGGTCTTGCACTTGAACCAATAGTCCTAGGGGGAGCAATGTCCGAGTGCCCCACTTTCTATCGATTGCATTTCCTCTCATTTAATCGTGCCTCTCTTTCTTATTTTCTTTAGTCTTGTTCACTTTGATTTTATCCACACTATTATTGTGCCATCTTTACTTAGTTAAGTAGCAATCGTTGTGTTTCTATTCACTATTCCCTGTGGATACGATAACCCACTCACCTGGGATTTATTACTTCGACAAACCTGTGCACTTGCGGCTCACTCGCAAAGGGAGTTGCCAAGTTTTGGTGCCGTTGCGAGGGAATAGGTGTTTAGAGATATTTTGCACTTTGCTATTTAGCTATTCATCGTTTATTCTATTTCACCTTTTCTTATTCCGTCATTATTCTAATTTGTTTTCTTCTTTGATTATAGGAAAAATGATCAACATACCTGAATTATTTGACACAATCAAGGGAATGGTTGAAAATATAGAACAGAAAGTTCAGTTGATTGCAGTGCAATCCACATCATGTTGTTCCGTGCAAGAGCAATTCACCATTAACAATCTCATGGAAAAACCAGTTGTTGATTACATTGACAGAATTCAGGATCAGAGTTACGAGTTGGATAGTGTGCTGGATCAGTTTGAAAAGTTTGCATTTGCATCTATGAGCATTCATTAGGAAGAAAGTTTGGAGAGAGAGTCCTTGCTCAGTTTGAATCCTTCTATCATAAACAAAGACAAAACTTTTCTCGTTGGGTGTGTCAACTTTGGGGTAGGAAATCTGCGAGATAGAGGATGTTGTTGTCATTGAAGACCATTCAGATGCACATGTACAAGCAGAGGAGATAGAGAATGATCTCGAACAAGGGTCTGACGATTTTGAGGAAATTGACAAATTGAAGGAAAGAAGATTGTGACCATTAATTGAGGAACCACCTGAGTTAGAGCTGAAAACTTTACCGAAACATTTCGAATATGCTTTCCTAATGGAAGAACCTAAGCTCCCGGTGATTGTGGCTTTGAACCTCTCTCCAGATCAGAAGGACAAGCTTGTGAGCATGTTAACAAAATATAAATCTGCCATTGCTTGGAAGACCTCTGATATAAAAGGCCTAAATCCTTCATTTTGCACTCGTAAGATCTTAATGGAGGACAATTGCAAGTTGGTGATTCAACCACAGAGAAGATTGAATCCAAACATGAAGGAAGTTGTCAAGGCAGAGGTGGTAAAACTGCTAGATGCACGAATCATTTATTCTATCTCAAACAGTGCGTGGGTGAGCCCAATTCAAGTAGTCCCGAAGAAGGGGGGAATAATGGTTGTGAGAAATGAAAATAGTGAACTAATTCCAACCAGGACAGTTACAGGTTGGCGTGTTTGCATTGACTACATAAGGCTAACTGATGCAACTTGAAAGTACCATTTTCCATTGCCATTCATTGATCAGATGTTGGAGCGGTTGGCAAGGGCATCAGTTTTATTGCTTCCTTGATGGTATATCGGGGTATTTTCAAATTCCTATAGCTCTAGAGGATCAAAGGAAGATGACATTTACTTGCCCCTACGGTACTTTTGCTTATAGAAGAATGCCTATCGGGTTGTGTAATGCACCAGTGACATTTCAATGTTGCATGACAACCATCTTCGATGATCTCTTGGAAGATATCATGGAGGTGTTCATGGATGATTTTTCAGTATACAGAGATTCCTTTGACATTTGTTTAACGAATTTGGAAAGAGTCTTATTGAGATGTGAAGAGACAAATCTTGTTCTTAATTAGGAGAAGCGCCATTTTATGGTCTAAGAAGACATTGTCCTTGGACATAAGATTTCTTAAGTGGGAATGGAGGTGGATAAGGCAAAGATTGAAGTCATAGAAAAGCTTCCTCTACCTACAAATGTAAAAGGTTTCTTAGTTTCTTGGGACATACGGGTTTTTATAGAAGGTTCATCAAGGACTTTTTGAAAATCATCCAGCCATTGACTAAACTCCTTGAAAAGGATGTTCCCTTTGACTTTGTAAATGATTGTCTGATAGCGTTCAACTTGTTGAAGGAGAAATTAGTTCAAGCACCATTTTTAACCGTACCAGATTGGAACGTGCCCTTTGAGCTCATGCGCGGCGCAAGTGATTATGCTGTTGGAGCAGTTTTGGGTCAAAGGAAAGATAGGCAATTCCAACCGATCTATTATGCTAGCAAGACTCTCACAAGTGCTCAAGAGAAGTATACAACCACCAAAAAAGAGTTGTTAGCAGTGGTGTTTGCTTTCAACAAGGTGAAACCATACCTCATCTTGTCTAGGGTCACCATATTTACTGATCACTCGCCACTCCGCAATCTTATGAACAAGGCTGATGCAAAACTGAGTTTGATTTGTTGGATCCTATTGTTGCAAGAGTTCGATATGGAGATAAAAGACAAGAAAGGAACCAAAAATGTGGTTGTAGACGATTTGTCTTGATTAGAAGGGTGTGAAGGTCAAGAGCCAGCTAGCAAAGAGATTAATGATTACTTTCCTGAGGAACATTTGTATACAGTTCAAAGTTCAGAATCAGAGAGCACTCCATGGTTCGTAGATTTTGCAAACTACTTGTCAGGGAGAGTACTTAAGCAGGGCCTCACATTCTAGTAAAAGAAGAAGTCCTTCAATGATTTGAGGAATTATTTCTGGGATGATCCGTACATGTTCCGCATTTTGTGCAGATCATGTAGTTCGAAGATGTGTATCAAGGGAAGAAGGGTGGAATATCCTTGCACATTGTCACACAGGGTTAGTCGGGGGGCCATTATGCTTCGCGTAGAATGGCTGAAAAGGCTTTGGCTGCCGGATTTTATTGGCCGACTTTATTCCAGGATGCACATCTGTTTATTCTTCAATTCGACAGTTGTTAAATGGCTAAAAATCTATCACGACGGGATGAAATGCTTCAGAATCCAATTCAATTTTGTGAGGTATTTGATGTTGACTTTATGGTCCCATGTCCAAAGTCTAACGGTAATAAATACATTCTGGTTGCGGTTGACTATGTCTCTAACTAGGTCGAGGCTCAAGCTTTACCTACAAACGATGCTAGGACCGTGGTAAAATATTTGAAGAGGTTGTTCACTCGATCTTTGAAACCCCTCCCGAATTATCATTAGTGATCGAGGGAATCATTTATGTAACACTCAGCTTGAGAAAGTGTTGAAGAGGTATGGAGTGCATCATCGCCTTGCTACCCCCTACCACCCACAGAGGAGAGGTCAGGTGGAAGTCACAAATAGAGAACTTAAGAGAATTTTGACAAAATCCGTAGAACAAGGAAAGTTTTGTTGGTCGGAATGCTTGGATGACACACTTTGGGCTCACAGAACGGCATATAAAACTCAAATAGAACTCCCTATAACTTGGTATATGGTAAATCGTGTCACTTACCCATGGAGTTAGAGCATAAAGCCTATTGGGCCATCAAGGCCATGAATTTTGACTTGAGGAAGGCGGGTGAACAAAGAATGCTTCATCTCAATGAGTCGGATGAATGGAGGTAAGTAAAGATGACAAGGAAGTATTCTTTCTCCAAGATCCCTCATGAGGTAAGGTAAGGTACATCAAGATTAGTGACGTTAAACAAGCACTTCTTAGGAGGCAACCCAAGTTCTTTACTGTTTTTCTAGATTTTAGTTCGCGTTTGCATGAATAAGAGCTTATATGTTGGTGTCTTGATTGTTTACATGCTATTGTTGTGATTTTCTCGTGGATTATTTGCTATTTTTGTGTGCATAAATGTGTGTGGCGGAATTTCTTGGTCGTTTGAGCATGCTCTTCATGATTCACTAGTTCATTTTGCATTGTCGAAGTAGGCTCTGAGTGTGTATACATGTCTAGGAATTTTTCGGCAGAGCTTGCAGATTTTTCTAAGTCATCCAGAGAAGACACACGCTGGTGTGGAAATTCCACACAGGCATATGTTTTCATTCAGAGCTCATCCCGAAAGGACATAGGGGCGTGTGTTTGCCCTAGTGAATGACCTTGTCGCAGTCACACGCCTGTGTGTTGATTCCACACGAGCGTGCATTTCTTTGCAGAGATTTAGAGATTTATCCCGAGAAGACACAGGGGCGTGCGTCTGCCCTTGTGTCTGACCCTGTGACAAACACACGGGCGTGGGTAATTTCCACATGCCCGTGTGGATCTCTGCAGAGAATTCTCCCTCTGCGTGTTCAACCCGAGATACATCGACTTCATCTGCGATACGACTCCTAAAACTTACATCTTTCACCCGCAGGGGTCTCTCTCTCTCACATGATTCTCGTGTTCAAGGGCAAACCCTAAAAGCTTCTTGTTAGATCCAGAAAATCAAAATTATGTCATTGTGAAATCTATTGTATTAATTTGTGGCTTTCTTTTTTTCTTTGTTGTTTTTCAGCAAGATGAGAAGGGCGGTGTGTCTTTGGAGGTGAAAGGGTGAGAAGAGGAAGATTCCTTTCATTGTTCGTCTTCAAGAGAAAGAAAGACCAGATTTTCAGCTTTTGATTTGGTTTTCTTTAAGAAGGATTGTTTAAAAGCAAAGAGCAATCTTTGGATTTCTCAAAAAAAAAAAGAATCCTTTTTTTATTTAGCTGATATGAGGCTAGTTTATGATCGTGATCAGTTGTGTTTGTTCTTGAAAGGGAAAGGAAATATGGTTTCTTTTTGTGAACCTTTTATTTTTCTTTTGGGGGAGTGAGAGAAAGCAAAGTTCAGAAAATTGTGAAAAATAAAGCCTTTTTTTGTCTAATGATTTGGAAAGTGTAAGATCCAATCTGTTCTTATCGGATACGAGTCCCTGATTTTTATTTCTGGTCTAATTTGTTCATGGTAACCATGGATGATTGATATTTGGTGATCTCTATCATCACTAAAATAATTTAAAATAATTTCCATTATAATAATAATACTTTACATAAAATATTAAGAATAATTTTAAATAATCCTCACTTCAATAATTACCACTCTAATAATAATCAAAATATTATTAAAGTAATTTAAATAATTACTTTTTTAATAATTAATAATAATTATAATTTTAAATATTGCTTTTTGATTATTTAAATAATTATAAAAGAGATGAGGGGTTAAAATATAAAATTAGGATTTTTATTAATTTAAAAATGGCCAGTCAACACATGGGTGCTGATTATGCATTAATGTGATAGTCCTAGGGTCATTTTGCCAAAAACAAATTGCCCTAGGGTCATTTTGACAATATTAAAAAAAGTTATGGTGAATTTGGGAATAAGCCCCTAATTATCTCTTTGTTTTCCCTTAATGAAAAATAAAAGATTTTATTATCTTGGTTTTAATATTTATGTTGTTTCAAAAAAATTGTTGAGATTCATCTTCATCTTTTCTACAGCTTTTTCTCTTGCCATCATTCGGGCTGTCAATCTCGATTTCGAGGGTTTCTCCAAAGGACACAAGAATCACTTGTGATGGTTTGGAGAGGTTGTTCTTTGCCCTGTCGTTGCTTGAGGATCTCACTTTAGACCTTTCCTAGAATGTTAGAGATACAAGGCCGGTATTCAAAGAGTAGAGCTACAAGTGTCCCAGATTTAGTATATTACACGAACTAAATAGAGTATTCTACCGAAAAAAAATGTATGATTGATTTTAACAATGGATACAATGTTTATTGTTTCTATTAATGCTATTGAGGTTAATAAAAAAATATTTAATTTATATTGATTTAGATGAATATCTTTATATAGATTAATTTTAATATTCTATTTTCACAAATTTTCAATCATCACAGGTGATACTATAATAGAAAACACAACAATTGAGATTCTTGGTGATAAACTTGGTGAAAAGTATGTGCATCCAAATGACCATATTAACAGAGCACAATGTTCAAATGACACATTCCTAATTCAAGTCTATTTTATAATTTAGGAACTATGTCATAGCCCGGGGTACTCCATTTGCCTTAAGTTTGAGGGGTCTCCAGTTCGAGCTCTTTAACTAGCAATGCACAAATTCAATGTAGAAGGTTTGCGAGAAGTACTTCCTCTATCTTCTAGGGTTGCATGGAAAAGGAAATTACCCCATGAGGTCTGTATACGAGGGCGCATCATCTATGAAGATCAGTAGCTCAGTAAAAAATGGGATGCCCCTTGCGAGTGCGGATCACAAGTGAACAGGTTGTCGAAGTAATAAAGTACCCTGGTGAGTGGGTAGTCGTATCCACAGGGAATAGTGGCCAGAAAGACAAGTATTGCTATTTTGCTATAGTGAAGATGATTCAAGACTGATGTGAACGATATCAATACAAATAGAAATAAAGTAATGTAGAAAGAGATGCAATAGAATTAAAGAGAGGCAATCGATAGAAAATGGGGCACTTGACATTGCTCACCCTAGGACTATTGTTTCAAGTGTAAGACTCCTCATTATACCTCCTAACTAATGTCTAATGAGTCATGGAAATCCTAAGGTACATGGTAACAAACCTAAGGACAACCATGACTAGCCCTCACACTATGGCCTGCGGAAAGGGATACTCTCGATGCCTCACACTATAGGAGGTTGCAAGATGCTCTGGGGACTCCAAGTGATAAACCCTATTTTCTAATATAGATCTAACTATTTGGTCGAGGCGAAAGACCCCTAGTCACAACTAAGCCCCAACACTAGGGATTATTTCAACGCTTCACTCTGTTGCTTGCGCAACTAAGAACCTGCGGAGTTTGTCTATTAGCACTTCACTCTATCATGACCGTAAAGAAATCTTGGGACGTTCCACCAATAACTATCTCCCGAAGTAACGCGATGTCGAAGGTCGTAGAACCACTCCAAAGATCTAGCAAAGCCTCTCTAAACTCTAGCCGAGAGAGCCTTCAAAGATGGGGAAAAGACGCGAAAAGGGGCTCCTAAAAGGATGTCAATTAGCGGCATAAATAGGGCTGGAATTGGGCATGCACACGCCCAATTCCAGGAAACTGATTTTCTACGAGTTGTGAACTGTAATTGCTACAGTGATTTGCACACACTCACATGTCTTTGAGCATAACTTGTGTCTTAACTTTTGTTCAATCCAAGATTTCATCAAAAATTACATCCACGATCTACTTTTGGTTCCTTTCTTCCACGCTTGTATCTACAACCCTTCATGCACAAAAGAACACAAATACACATGCATAAGCGCCAAAATCTAAGAAAAGTAATGCTTATTGTAAGAAAAGAATACTTCGTATTACTATTACACAAGCGCTTATCAAACTCCCCCACACTTAATCTTTTGCTTTTTCTAAAGAAAAAATAGAACATTAAAGCATATAAGCAGGAAAATTGGAAGTGCTTGGCCTTAGGGTCACCAAAAGCATGCAAGAGAAGCATTCTACAAGTAAGTAAAAATTTAAACACTGAATAAGAAAAATCAATGCTCTAGCTAAAAATTTGAATAAAAAAGGACAACAACCCGATATCATGTAAGTGTGTGTAAACTCACTCAATTCAACCCAACAAATACTCCTCAAAGCTCTAAGTAAGCGAGAGTTATTTATTTACAAAAACGAAAGAAAAGGCTGTAGCTTCACACATCCTCTAAAGTAGCAATTTCCTAAGCGGCCGCTAAGGTGGATTTCACACTTTTTAGGTGGTAGCTCTTTCTATCGAGGCAGTAGCTTTCACTCATATCATGAAATAGCTCTTTCTCTCATTAGGGCATAACTAGTATCCGACTTATGAGAGTAGCTTCATGCTTCATAGGTGGTAGCTCTTTCCATCTCTCCAATGCATAACCAAACACACATATACATACCATTTTTTTTTCAACGAAATTAAAACAAGAAACAAACTAAAACAGTCTCTTAAACATCGAACTTGAGTTTCCATAAGGTTTAATGAGTGAGTTGTGCAATAAGTGTCAATCGGGAAAAAAATTCCTAAGAATTCAAGTAAAACTAGAGCATGAGAAAATTCAATGTTAAAAATTCTCCTAAACTCAAGAATACAGACATTGCAACTAAGGTGAACCGCCATTTTCTACATGGGCATGAACAATGAAGCATAAGTATAGAACATGTGTAAATGTGAACTCCCCCCACCCCCACCCCACTCCCACACACACACTTAAGATGTACCATTGCTCTCAATGTACGCATGCAAGCACAATAAAACTTATAACAATCAAAAACATGTATCATGGGCGATTGAATATATACTCCCCTGAACTAATAATGGTACGTTTGATGGAGCTAATTTCATTGAGAGTTGAGTTCCAACGGGTTATAGAGCTCACACGGCCATGTGAATACCACATTGACCGTGTCCATGACTATTCCTCAAATTCCAGACTGACAGGACCATCTACATGTAAACACAAAGGGGTTCACTGAAGCTCAATAAAAACAAAATAAAGTCGAGTATATAAAGATATTAAAATGAAATATAACTAGAAACACTGAAATAAAAGATAAACTCAAAAGGAAGATCCTTTCAGAGCAGTACACCTCCAAAATAATGCAGAAATAAAATACTAAAAATAAAAGCAACTAAGAATAAAGACACCTTCAGCGTCCGTGTCCTGCTCGGTCAACTCTGCCATTGTTGATGCTGGATCAACTAATGCTGGTGCTACTGGAACTGGTGATGCTATCGGTGATGCTGGAGGAGTCAGAGGAACTCGGGGTCTCATGACAAAGGGCGAGGTCTGGAGCGCCGCTTAGATAGCGCGAACCTCAGCCAAGTCAGTCTGGAGCATTCCCATAGCATTCTCGAGCCTCTCAAAGCAATTATGGGCTTAAGATGGAGATTGAACATGCACTGGAGGTGGCTCCTGTGCTGTGGAAGATGCCTCTGTCTCCAAATACTCCTGCTACGGCTCATGCACAGGTTGAGATACCCCTGCTGCATCTGTCTCGGCCCCGACTGGCTCTGGTGGGGGCATATTCATCACGTAAACCCCGCCTCTATACGTCTTGATCATACCCATCAATCGCATCATCTCGAGATCAATGGGAGAGTGTACTATAATCTTCTGAGCCCCTCGAATGGCGTCTAGAAGGCCAATCCCTATGATAAGTCTGGTGACGTATGGGCCTGAGAAGATCACCACGACTCTCGCATACTTCCCCTGATGCCTCAAATACTCTGCCAAGATTTGTCCCAAGTGAATAGGCTCGATCTGCACCATGGAGTACAAATATAACAACTCCTGTCTGCTCAAAACTCTAGTGTTGTCACTACTGCCATTTACTGATTTGCTCAGGATGGCGTGAATGTAACTCGGTAGAGGGAGGCATGTTGCCTCATCATAAAGACCTAGTCGGACAAAAAAGTATGTGACACTCATGCTATGACACTGTCCGAATGCTTTAAATAGAATGTCATCTATACTGTCAAAGATGTTGTAGGAACGGTCTAACTCAAAAGACGCAAGCATCTCCAAAGTCAACATACAGATCGTCAGCTCCCATATGGATAGCAACCATCTCCAACTACCCATAGCAAGGAGCTCCTCAACCTCATCTGCCATATCATCTACTAGTTGGACCTCTCTCAGTACACTCAAGTTTGGGAATCGCGTCTACCCGAACTTGAGCGTCGACAATCTCATAAATCAAGCCTGGTGCTCGGGAATCGTGAACTCCATGTGCTCTGGATCAGGTGAGCGCTCACGTGGACGCTTGCCGACAGCCTTCTTCTTCCTGGGTGCCATATCTACAAGAATTGAAATAGAATTGATCAAATTAACTTGAAAATCTAATTCTGCAAACATCCACACGATCGTGTGAAAATTCCACATGCCCGTGTGGATCTTCGGGAGTGAAGGCCACAGAGGCACTATGCAGAAATCCCTCGAATACATCAAAATTCACTCAAAATTCTTTCCAAAAGCTCGCATCAACCATTTAAACATGAAATCGAACAAACAAGCACCAGTTTAAGCAAAATAAATCAATATTGGCGAAGAAAAAGGAAAGAGGGCTTACCGACGAAATGCAACTACAAAACCTTAAAAACGGTCGGAAAACTCTAATACAATCCCTCTTAATTGACGGTGGGAGGTCGGGAGAGTGAATAGATGAGTTCTATGAGTGCTAGGGAGTGAGAAGATGAAAAGGCACAAGAGGTTTATAAAAAAAAATCGCGGCCTTTTGAGTTCTGTACATCAACACAGGCGGGTGGAAATTACCTATGCCGGTGTGTCTCCACAGGAGCTATCACAGGGGCAGACACACGTCCCTGTGTGCTCTCAGGATAGCTCAAGTTGTCATTGAACGCATCCACACAGGCGTGTGGATATTTCCCACGCCCGTTTGCCCGCCTAACAAGGGCAGCTACACTCCCCTGTGGCCTCTCTTTCCACCCAAAAAAAAGGGCTAAATGTTCCACATGCCCCTGTGGGAATTCCACATGGCCGTGTGGATACTCATAGGGGTACTCACAGGGGCACTCACATGCCCCTGTGTGCTCTTGGGATGGAGGAGGACTCTCTGTAGAGGTTCACATGGGTGTGTGGAAATTACCCACGCCCATGTGTATTTCATAGGGTCATCCACAGGCGCATTCACATGCCCCTGTGTCTTCTCGGGATGGAGTCTGAGAATTTTGCAGAGATCCACACGCCCATGTGAAATTACCCACTGGCGTGTGACTGTCACAAGGCTGTTCACAGGGGTATTCACACGCCCCTATGTCCTCTCGGGATGAGCTCTGAACTGAAATAGACGTCCGTATGATAAATTCCACGTGGATGTGTGTATTCTCTAGATGACTTAGAAAAATCACAAATTCTGCAAAAACATTTTTGCACACTCATACACACAGGGCATGCATATATTATTAAAAACAGACTAGAGAATCATGGAAAAACAAGCTCAAACAAGCAAGAAACTTTTCCAATCACAATTAGGCACACTAAAACACCAACAATCCTTAAGAAAAACACAGCGATAGCATGTAAAAGTCAAGACACCAACACTCAAGCTCTTATTCATGCAAGAACTAAACTAAAAATCTAAAAAAACAGTAAAGACTTAGGTTGCCTCCCAAGAAGCGCTAGTTTAACGTCACTAAGCTTGACGTACCGCTTCTTATCTCACGGGGGTTCATAGATGAAAGTTGCCCTCTTACCTACAACTTGAAAGCACGATGAACATAATCTTTTCAAGGTAGAGGGAGTGTTATTGAGTTTGTTAGTAAAACAAGGGTTTGTCATCCTTACTCCATGCATGCACATCCCCACTAGTATTGGGGCACTTCTTGTGATGTCTCCTTGCTCTTTTCATCTTTTGGACCATCCTCTTCATGATTCCCGTGATAGGTTGCATCTTGTCCTCTAGATCAAGTGATAAGACTTCTTCATTCTCCACTTCTTGATCTTACAACCCCTTATATGGGTCCAAACACATCATTTCCTGCACGTATTGATCAATTAACTCATCAGTGGTGTCAAGAAAATATAAAGTATCATCAAAATCAAGAGAATGTTGCATGGCTTCAGCGAGGCGGTATGTCAACATGTCATCCCTAACCCGTAATGCCAACTCCCCACCGTCCATGTCAATGAGAGCATTCGAAGTGCGCAAGAACGGCCTCCCAAGTATCAACGAGATCTCGACATCCTCATCAACATCCAAGACCACAAGTCCACATGAAATATGTACTTGTCAACTTTCACAAGTACGTCTTCAGTGATGCCCCTCGGATGTCTTACTGTTCGGTCGGCAAATTGGAGTGTCATCCAAGTGAACATAGGCTCTCCCAAGCCAAGCTTCTGGAAGAATGTGTAAGGCATGATGTTGATGCTAGCCCTTGAGTCCACCAATGTATTTTCTTCCTCCAAAATACCAACGTTGCACGGAATGATGAAGCTTCCGGGGCCTTTTTTCTTATTCGGCATATTCTTTTACAACACCACCAAACATGAAGTATTTAAGATCACAGATGCACTCTCCTCCAACTTCTTCTTGTTGGTTAAGAGGTCCTTGAGAAACTTTACCTAGCGAGGCATTTGAGTCAATGCCCCGACAAATGGGATGTTGATGTGCAATTGCTTGAATAGACTCAAGAACTTCTTGTATTGCTCATCATTTTGCCGTTCTTTAATCTTGAAGGGTAAGGGATTCTTGGCTTGTAAGGTGGGGGTGCCATCTCCTTCTCTTTCGTTCTCTCTTCAACCTCCATGAACACAAATGACTCAACATTGATCTTCTCACTAGGGAGCCTACCCTCAACTTCATGACCACTTCTCAAAGTGATCGCCTTCGCATGGTTTCTTGGAAAGGTCTCTGTGTTGCTAGGCAAACTCCCTTGAGGTCTTTCCAAGAGTGACTTCGCATTTATCCAACTTGATTCTCCAAATTGTGCAATGATGCGGTATGGTTGAAAAGTGTGGCTTCAACCGATAGAAATCATGTATTTGATGATGAAATGAACTTGGTTAAAGCCTTCTCTGTTGGTAACCCGGTTTTCCAACCTTGAAACTCGATTCTTCATGTTCGGGGCTTGTTGTTGTTGTTGTTGTTGGAAACCTGGTGGTGCCATAGTTTTTTGTTGCCCTTGATTACTCCAAGAAAGGTTGGTAGATCCTCCATCCCAGATTGTAAGTATTGCTATACAGGTTTTCTTGACCTCTCATTGCATTACCTACAAAATCAACATGTTCTACGGAAGTGGTACCACCAATCAAAATAGGGCAATCAGGTGGTGCATGTCCTCCCCCACACCCAGTGCAACTCATCGCGGCCACCACTCTTGAAGAAGTTAGAGTGTCTAACTTCTTGCTCAATGAGTCAACCTGGGATGCCAATGATGTGATTAAACCGATCTCATGAAGTCCGACTATCTTCTTTCTATCCCGTGTGTTCCGCTGATAACTGTTCATAGCCATTTCTTCAATGAGATGTCGGGCTTTTTAGGGGTCTTGCTTTCTAAGGTGCGTCCTGCTGCAGCATCAAGTAACTGCTTCGTGCTTGGGTTCAACCCATTATAGAAAGTCTGAATGATCATCCACACGGGGAACCCATGTTGAGGACATTTCTGCAGGAGCTCCTTGAACCTATCCCATGCCTTAAAAAGAGACTCCAATTCTGTTTGCACAAAAGAAGATATCTCATTCCTAAGCTTCACAGATTTTCCAAGAGGGAAATATCGGCCAAGAAAAGCTTCAACCATATCCTCCCATGTAGTGATCAATGCTCTAGGTAATGAATGTAACCATTGCTTTGCTCTTCTTTTTAAGGAAAATGGGAAGGATCTCAACTTAATAGCATCATCCGTGACACCATTAATCTTGAGCATGTCGCACAAAAAGTTCTCAATGTGATTATTTGAATCCTCATCGGCTAAACCATTAAACTGTGCTGACTACTGTAACATCTGGATGAAGTCTAATTTAAGCTCAAAGATCTGAGCCGTAATCGGTGTCTACACAATGCTAGATTGCATGCCAAGAATTGCAGGTCTGGCATAATCTGAGAGTGTCCTCTGCTGCTTATTCTATTCTATCATATTATCAGATCCTTCACCTTCTATCTCAGCTTGATTAGACTGTTCTTACACAGGTTCTTTCCCCCTTCTATGAATTCTTCTTCCAATATCCAGATCACCTTCAACCAATGTCAAAGGGTTTCCTCGAGTCATAACCTGGAGCTACAACCAAAGAAAAAAAACAAAAAAAATGATGGAAGAATAAGAAAGTGTGAAATAAAACAAGTGATGAATAGCTAAAATAGCAAAGTGCAAAATGCATCCAAAACGCCTATTCCCTGGCAACGGTGCCAAAAACTTTGACACACCCCTTGCGAGTGCGTACCGTAAGTGCACGGTTTGTCGAAGTAATAAAGTATCTTGGTGAGTGAGTAGTCATATCCACATGGAATAGTGCTCAGAAATACAAGTATTGCTATTTAGCTATAGTGAAGATGATTCAAGAGTGATGTGAACGATATAAATACAAATAGAAATAAAGTAAAGAAGAAAGAGATGCAATAGAATTAAGGAGAGGCAATATCAATACAAATATCAGATACAATTTCTACCAAACTAGTAAAAGGAGAATTCGGCCAATAACCTATTGCATTTAATTCATAATATATAACCACCAATTTCCAGAAGCTAAGTCCTATTAATAAATCAATCTCATAAAACTTCGTCACTAGCATTAGTAAACGAAAACAAAAAGGAAATTAACCATTTTAATAACAGTTCTATTGGTTATTATTTAAAATATACCATGTTAAATTAAAGATGATCTATTTTTTCCGTGTTGAAATGAAAGGAAATTATGCCCCTTGGGTCAAGTTCGAGATCCATCAACTTTCTTTTAAAAAACTTATATGTTAAAAATTTGATGTTCTGTACTTATCCATCCCTCTATTTAAAAAAAAAAAAAACTTTAGAATATTATAAATGGCATACACATGATATAAACTACGAATTCAAAGAAAATTTTTATTTTTGAAAAATGTAACATAAAATTTTGTTCTGTAAACAAGATTATTGTAAAATCTAAAAATAAAAAATTTGAGAAATCCAGAAAAAAAAAAAACCTACTAAAATGATGCTTACCACTTTGTGCACATTTCTCATCAAGTTCATCCTTCTGTGGAGCAAAACTTTGATTCTTGAACATCTTCTACCACAGTAAACTTTGTTTCATTAGTTTTCCTGTAAATATGTTCATATGATGGAATAAAAATACAAATTATATAAAAAAATAAGTATTTTTTTGGATATATAAAATACATGCAACCATTTCACTTTTTTAGTTTTTCATGTCTTGCTCACTATGAAACATTAAAACCAAAATTTTTATTCATGCAACCATATTAAGATTAGCTTCTATAAAAATTATTAATTTTTTTTAAACTTGTGCACCACTAGAATAAACTGCAAATGATATTGGCTTATATAAGAAAAATTTTATAAGAAAAAAGACTAAATATTTACTATTTTCTCTTTATTAATCTTGAAAAGAAATGAATGAATCTATGTTTCCATAAATTAGTTATATATTTTTATATATAAGGAAATAAAAACATTTTAAAAAATATATGAGATGCTCTTTCAAAATATATATAATTTAAATTTATACTTTTCATTTGTGTTGTTCTTATATCAAATCTAAATACATCACCTTCTATCAAATTTCATAAATAATTCAATAAATAAATAATTGAACAAATGAAGGGGAAAAAATTGAGCAGAATGATACCTTGGGGGTGATTGCCAAAACCCCATTTTCAAAGAAAAGGAGAAAAAGGCATCTAACAATTGTCACAACAAACCATAATTTAAGCTCCATATTTTTGTATACCACTATGGACTTTCAAAGAAAACTCAAGTTGTGTATATATATAAAGAGAGAATAACTCCACGTGTCAAGGTTGAAATTAGATGGACTAGTATCTTTGAATATTTAGTAGAACTGCACAAAATTATAGACATCTTTGGAGATACTGTAGCATTGGAAGACATTGGAATGTGTATGATTATAAACAATATCTTTGGAGAAAGAGCAGTATCCAAAGGTTTTTGGAATTATCTAAGATTATTACTTTGATTTAACTCAAATTGTTTATTAAAAAATTTGGTTGGGAATTTAAAGTTTTGAATAGTTTCTTTTTTTAATTTTCCATGCTTAGTAAAGTTAGCTTATCTTTTTTTGTAATATTTGTTTTTATCTCATGCTCTATACTAATTAGTTGATAATATTTACTAGTACCAACGGCCTTTGGATCAATTGGTATTGGGTCCCTTGCGTATGGCTTTTGTTTCGGGGAGAACCCGGGATCGAACCTCAGGTCCTACGTAAGGTGAGGGCACATGGTCGACGTTGATCCTTGCTCCCCACATGTGCATGTCCTTGGGGTTCAGGTGCTTGTCGCCTTTCTCAAAATTTTTTTTTATTTACTAGCTTCTAAATACCATAAAATAATATGTCAAAGATTTTACTTTGTAATAATGACATATTAAATTTTAAAAATTTAAAATATTCATAGCCTAAGTGTAAAGTCCATTGTGGGGAAAAATAGTGTTTTTACTGCTTAAAAATTACAGGACAAAAAAATTTTCTAGAAAGTTCATAAACCACCATAACTGATTTACTTTCATATCTATTTATTTGTTCGACAATCTTTTAAATGGAAAACACTTGTCACCTGTATATAATATTAAAAAAATGCAATAGAGCAAGCTAATCATTATACAAAATGCACAAGCTGATACATCCAACAACATTATAAACTCCTGCAATCTAATGATTTTAAAATTGTACAGAACTGAAAATTTATAACATTTTCTGCTACTATTTGATTTAACAGGTGAAAACAAATATATATATATATATATATATACATATGAGCATTTGGTTAAAAAATATGATTCACAAACAATTCATGGACTTGTTCACAAAACCACAAAACTAACAATGAGAGTGAATTAATCACAGGTTGATTCCACCCAGGTATACATATAATTTCTACTTAGCTTCATGTTTACATAAGCTCATCGGCACAAAAATACTAGCTTAAGTTTAAAGCTTAACTGAAGTACAATGACAGTTCAGAAGACTTTGGCCATTTTGCTAGCAAGAACTCGATCACGTTTTCAACATACATAAAAGGAAGCCATCTTGCTATTCCATTATATTTGACTTCACCGCAACCATTGTTCAAAACACATGATAGGTCATCGGCAGTTCTCATATGAGCAATGGTACTTGGCGAAAAAACATATGCAGTTAATTAGCTAACCATGTAGGGGTTTAAGCATAGAATAATGTAAAGAGATTAGCCCAGACTGTATTGATTTATGCAAAATGCTTACCAGATAAGTAAATGGTTTAACTGTTTAAGTTTTGATTTGATCCTTGCCTTACAGAGTGCTAACTATGTTTGATAGATTACTATGCAGCACAATTATGTATTCATAATATGGGGGGTGGTTTGATTTACGTACTGCTACCATTTGTTTACATGATGCCAGTTTTGGGCTTATTATGACACTTATCTTTTATTTTGATTTTGGGCATATTATATAGAGAGGAATAATTATGTTAATTTTGGTCTTTAGATATCCAGGATTCAGTTAATCCCGAGCTCAAAACAAGCTTTGTTGGTGCTGAGACCAGTGAATTGTTTCCTTGCAAGAAAATGCAATGAGAAATGATGACCATCAAGGTTTTTTATGCTCTAAGGGGCCATTTGACACCTGGATTCATGGCTTGGGAGTGGGAATGGGATGCATCCATGAGGTTTAAACCCTTGTTTGGCAACCAGAGAAGGAGTGAGTAAAGGTTAGCATGGTAATGGGAAGGGTGCATGTGGGACTGTAGTTAATCCTGTCAAATTTGGGGGGAGTTAGACTCCTGAGTCATGTAATGACCATTTTACGCTTGCTTTTGAAAAATTTTCCATTTTCCACCTTTTGTTTCCTCTTTTCCCGTTGAGATCTACTTCCTTCCCGTTCAGATCCATCCCTCTTCTCCGAGCTTTAGAACCATCACCAACGCCGACACCGACGCCGACGCCGACGCCGACACCGACGCCGACGCCGACGCCGATGCCGACGCTGACTTCACCTGGTCCTTCTCCTCTCCCTTCCTCTCTGGACGCCGACCTCGTTGAGATCCATACCAGGTTTTTTTTAACTACGCATTAAGCCAAATTAATTTCAGCTTCTCTTGATAAAGTTCTGTATCTTCTGGAAACTCCTATTTCATTGCTTTCTCTTGATAAGTCTCATATCACTTGGCCATGATCATACAAACATATCCATATGAAAATAAAAAATTTGAGAAAGAATTACATGAGTAAAAATTTGTGAAGAATGAACAATTGAAGCAATAAATATCTTACCCTCTATTTCCTTAAAAACTGCAAATTTTGCTTGACGTTGGATGTAATTCTTGATGGCGCTTCATCAAGTCCCTAATAGCACAAACCATCAAACTTCATGATAAAATGCTGAAGTTTGAAAAATATAGTAACTCCAATATATTTTCAATAGCACAAATACTTCAAATTAACTAACTCATCAACAGTTTCTCATTAAAAAAAAGTCTTGTTTGTAAAGTTAGCGGCTCACATGTAAATATCTCATGAATACCAATCACAGATGAATTATATATTTTGTTTCTATTTGTTTACATCTTATTTAAATTGTTCAATTTATTCATAACTTTTTTTTTACTTTCTTAGAAATTCTATTTTATCTACTTGTTAATCTCTTGTTTATTTTCATAGTTCATAGCATTAATTATTTATTGGTATGATAATACAATTTCTTATCTCTTATTCATGTTTTCCGGCACATTGTTGAAAGTTTTCCAACACAACCTTTTTATTTTTATAGGAATAATTATACTGTAGATAAATAATTAATTTAAAATTAATTTTTCCCCATCTATTACAATTATGGTAGTTTTTATGGCTTAGTGGATATTACATGTCAAAACACTTGAAATTATCAAATGTCTTGTATTTAGTAATTACAATTACAAAAAGTAATGATGAAACGAATGCTTATATACCCTCTGTAAAATAAGTAATTACTAACATTTTAAAATGAACACATATTATGTATATATATATATAATATTGTTAGGTATATCCTCTACAATTATTTATTTGTTTATATAACCAATAATTAAAAAAAATAAATTTAAAAATAAAATAAAAAAATAATTTGATTTGGCTAATGACATATATACATATCATATAACTCATAGTTTAACCATTCTTACAAAACATATCTTGTTTCATTTGTAAATTTTAGATATGGCTAATGAAAACGTGGAAGATGTTCACGCGGAGCAATTGCTTCACATGATGTATGCATGCATTTTTTTCGTTGTGAACATCATCGTCACCATTTGTGCAATAAGTGAGGAAAATGATCAAGACAATGTCATCCATTATGAGATTGAGTCAACAAGTAGTAGGCATCGTAGACAACATGAGTACATGTTCCATGTAGTTTATAAGAGCGATGTCAAGTGTATTGATAAACTACGGATGGATCGTCATTGTTTTCATAAATTATGTCAATTATTAACCACTACCGGTGGGCTTCGCGGCACGAGAAATGTCATGGGCGATGAAATGATCACAATGTTCTTAAACATTGTGGCACACCACATAAAAAATAGGATAATTAAGTTTGACTTTGTCAGATCAGCTGAGACGATTAGCCGACATTTTCATGCCGTCCTAAAGGCAATTATCCTATGCCACGATGTACTATTGAAGAAATCCGAACCTATTCTCGAGAATTCAAATGATCATAGATGGAAAATGTTTAAGGTAATTTCATACAATAATTGTATATAGTTGTTGGAAAAATATGGTAGATGGTTTGATTGATCACCCGCAAGTGTACGGGGTCGCCAAGTAATACCTTGTGTAAAAGCCCAAGGATCGTATTCCACGGGGCTAAGGAGCTCCTATTACTCCTCCATCACTCACTTTCTAACCTTACAACTTAAGCATGGTATACTACTCTAATACAAGCAAGAATGTAAATAAAACACAGTTATAGTATTTCCAAGGCAAGCAAGAAAATCACAAGAGCAATGATGCTAAGAATAGGCCTATTGATGAGGATTCCCAAGAGGGGTCATCAAGATATAAGAATGCATAAAAATAAATGGCAAGGGTGATTTAGACCGATGGACCTCAAAATTAGTTCAACCCCAATTTCTCTGTGGCTAAACCTAATCCCGTACAAATGATGACAAGGATCTCTCCTTAATCATATTCCTACGATTGCAATGAGTACAAGGAGATCACGCGATAAGGATGCACTTAACCTATGTTTATCCTCATGGTTCGGAGGGGCTACCTACATCCAATTTCTCGGCATGTTGGTCAAAGATTACCCCTTTTAGTTCATTAATGATCTAGCACACGCGAGTAGGTCACATCTACGTATACAACCCAAACAAGAACTAAGGATTTCTCCACATAATAGTTCTAGGCATGAATCACAATGAACCAAACCATAAATCACACCAATGCACTCCAAATGTAATTGTAGCATCCAAAATACATTATGAACCCCACAAGGTTCACCTAAATCCGGTGGCCTTCGGGGTCTAGTGTGCCATCATACAAACAAGGATATCAATCTTAACAAAAACAAAAAGTAAATGCATAAATGACACTCCCTAGTTAGAATGATGATGAAGAAGGAAAAATGCCGGCCGAATAACGCTTCTTCATTCCCAAGGAAAGCCGAATACTCCTCCTCCTTTGATGATGAAGCTTTCCCCTTGAGATCTAGCCCTTGATCTTCCCAAGCCTCAAGCCAAAACACTCTTCAAAATAATCTCTTCCTTTCTCCTCTTCTTCCCAAGTGCTGGCTGCCAAGGGTCCTCAAAAGTCTCTATTCCCCTCCCTTTTTTTCGTCCAAAAGTCCCCCTATATATCACTCATCATGCCCCCAAAATGGCCTTCATCCCGAGTGGTATACCACTCTCTATGAGTTCAATCTCAGGTGGTATACTCCTCTCTATGAGGACCTCATTCAGGAGGTATACTGGCTCCATGAGGTCCTCATAGAGCTACTCATTGACACTGTTTGGGGTAGGCAAACTCCACAAATGTAATCGGAATAGTATCTATACTAGCTCAATGAGCACCTCATTGAGCCAGTATGCCTTCAAGCAAAACTTGTTCTCTTCATTGGCTACAGTAATCATCCCGGGCTATATACCAGGCAGCATTGAGGCTGTATGCCGTGATTCAATTCCGGACTCGAAACTCTCCAAGTGCTACAACGAATATGCTACAGTACCACGACCTGGTTTTCTTCTCTTTTTCACCCAAATCATATCTTCATGTCTTCCATGGCGTTCCTGTGACCTGCAAAGCAAATAACATACGATTAAGCATAGAACGGGCATCAATTCCAATGAAAATACATGCTAGAAATAACAAATACATATACTAAAATATGTACATTTAGACACTTATCATGGCTTGTTAATAA
>NC_052471.1:22177514-22306383 GCF_009730915.1 Dioscorea cayenensis subsp. rotundata | reverse complement strand
CATATACAAAACCAACATATAAATACATACATTTAGGCTCTTATCAATGTTTAACATATTGTGTTTCCATTTAAACAAGTGTTTAAATATTGTTAAAAAGTTTAAGTTTGTTTGTACTTATAATGAGAAAATGCTAACGTAAAATCTTTCTATAAACTTATTAATTTTTTCGTGTAAATGTCATTGTATACATATAATAAAGAATGGCTATCTATATGGTTGTCATTTTTTGTTTAACTAGCAATGTTTCTATTTAACATATTGTGTTTCCCTTTTAAAAAGTGTTTAACTATTGTTAGAAAGTTTAGGTTTGTTTGTAATTATAATGAGGAAATGCTAACTTATAATCTTTTTCCATAAACTTATTAATATAAATATTACTATTTAAAACACAATGTCTCTCTTTAAAGATCAATGGTTCTGTTTAATGTTTAATGTTTCTATTTAAATATCAATGTATCCATTTAATGTTTATTGTTTCTTTTTAAATATCAATGTATCCATTTAAAACACAATGTCTCTATTTAAAGAACAAAGATTAACACTTAAAATAAGTTTGTTTCTTTTTAAATTTGTGGTTTTTTACAATGCCTAGTCGGCTACAGTTTCATTGCAAGATCAACTATTGTGACCGGAGGCGTGGCAATGGCTGCAACATAACTCACAGATGTTGGAGGCTTGTGACTCGATCCTCTTCTGTCTAGGACACCCAAGTTGTCTTCTCGTCATAGGCGAACACAAACGCAGTTCTTGATTGTCGTCAGTAGGCTTGTCATGGTCGGGTATAGGGAAAATAGCTTCTTATACAACAATTTGTACCTATCGACAGTGAAGTAGCCGCTAATAAATCGATGAACATTGGTGTCTGTATGTATCATTGTAGCACAACCGTGTTTGCAAGGGATGCCATAAACTTCACACTTGTGAAATGAGCAAGTTTTACCTGATAAATCTACCGAGTTACGGTCAATTACTTCATAATGATAATCGACACAACAACCAACACGAAGATTTCAGCTTTCAGCAACAAGTTCCTCTACCTTCTTATGTATGTCAGAGTATAAGTAGGTCTCCCATTTGTTCACTTGCTCACGGCAGGTGTAGAACATGCCCATCAACTTGTACCTGTATGATGTAGAACACGTATATTTAAACACTAGCAAGCTAAAATTTAAACGGGAATAAAAATTTTTAAATGATAAGTAAAGACATCAAGCAAATACAATGATATTTAAACATAAACAACATTATTCAAACAGAAACAAACACGTTTAAAGGGTAAGAACCATTTTTAAGCTTTAAATAAAATCAACATTCAAATACTGTATGGAGTCGACCATTTTCATCAGAGATAAATGCCGAGCTTCTTTGATCCACACATTTAATGACTCCACGACATTTGAATACATCTTGCCCCAACGTTCATCTCTAAATAGATAATTCGGCCAATGTGATATATCTGATTTATGAAGCTACCGGTGACAGGCTTTGGGTGATGTAGCCTGCAGTTCATTCACAGTATCATCAAATTCTTTAGCCATGGATGCCCACGCAATACGAAAGCATTTGGACCAACACTCCTCCTTCAATGCCTTCCCAAGTCAACATAGGCTTTCATAAAATTTGCCTCCAAGTGGCGAAGGCACTATGCATGTGTGGAGGAATGGAAGACCTTTGCAATGGTGTTTACAAGGTCCTTAGACCTGTCTGACATAAATGTAATAATCTTTTCATAATCTCTGTCATCGTATAAAGTATCACCTAACTTCGAAATGAACCACGTCTAATTAGCATCGGTCTCGTTATCGACAATACTGAAGGTGACATGGAAAAAACCATTGTTTTCATCTTTACCGGTGGCACCCAATAAAGTACCTCGATACTTTCCAAGGAGGTGGGTACCATCAAGAAACAGAAGCAGCTTGCAACCGGCCTTGAATCCCATTATACACGCACGAAAAAAAAAGAATGCATGTTTAAAACGGTCACCGTATCTTTCCACAATCACAATGCTGCCAGGGTTTGTCTTCGCCACCTTATCCATATACCAAACCAACAAATCATAGCTGGAGATGTCGCTGCCATCGGGATCACCCGGGCATGCTATTTACCCAACTAAGCTTGCTTGTACGGAATGTGAACACTATATTTCCAAAACATGTCTTTCTGAATGTCAATGGCCTTGTACAAGGGTTGCTCCTTAAACTTCTTAATGACTCGTGCGCTTACCTATTTTTTGGATGCTTTCGGATGTGACACTGATCTAATTCCACCACCGCAAGTGTGTGCCGGGTGCATTGTCTTGATTCTAAAAGTAATCTTATTATATTCCTTTGATGCATGAAGGCGCCATGGACAACCAATGCCAACGCATTCTACAGCCACTAGGTGTTTTTCATTCTTTATGAATTTGAAGTCGAAATTCTGTTTGATTGCAAAATTTTGAAGTGCATCTCTGAAATGGTCAACGTCTAGAAAACGTTCTCCGATATCCAATGACACCACCTCAGATTGATCTAATGAGAAAGGAAGGCATGCCACACCGTCAGGGTCGCCATGAGGTAGAACGGATACGCTTGCAAAATCTGAATTCCTGCTAACACTTCAATTTAAGTGGAAAGCATCAATAGTTTAAGCGGAAACATAAAAGTTTAAATGGAAACTAAAAATTTTACGCAAGAAAATGAAATTTTAAACGGAAACAGACAAACTTAAACAGAAAAGAAAATGTTTAAAGGGAAACTGGATAACTTTAAACAAAACTGGAACAAGACATGGATAATAAAGCAAAACTTATGGTTTTGCTTTGTTTAAAGGGAAAACAGATTTTTTAAGCAAAATCTGGAATAATTAAGCGAAAACATATACTTTTAAATGGAAACTGGGATAATTAAGCAATAATTAAGTTTTGCAACTATGTAAACATAAAACATAAAGGAGAAGAACTTTACAACGGGAAGAAATTGGTTTCAGTAGAATACGACAATGGCACATCATCTGTCTCAACCACTAGATCGATTGTAGCGCATTTTGAAGAGGGAGTACACGTGACACTTGCACTGGGAATCAACCTCATTTTCTATAGGACAAACCATTTTAAGAGGAACATATATATATATATATGAAATCACGACCTCTTCTTACTAATAACGCAACCCAACCCATGTCTCCTCTCGTACAGTCTCAACCATGGCTTCTCGCTCCCCTCCTTACTTCCCTGAAAGTCCAAGTGACCCATGGTCATCCGACGGTCCTTCTCACTTCATCTCCTCCACCATTTATCATCCTTACATTTTCTGGCGGCGTCACCGACAAGTGCAACATGATCTTCCCTCCGGCTCAACTTCCAAGGAAAGAAACAAGTTTGTCAATATAACCTTTTGAATACATCTTTGCCTATGCATCCTTTTAAAAAAATATCATATAGTTATCTATGCCATTGTAGACTATGTATTTCAACTCATGGCATCCATGAATAATCATATTTAAGTTTATATAACCAAAAAACATATCATTATATGAATTATAATAGGCCGCATGAGCTTGGTGTTTAATTGAAAAATCGCAAACCATCTTTGTGACTTTGGGCTTTGCCAGAGCTCTCATTAGTCATAATATCCATTCTATATTCTTGCAAGAAACTTCTATACTAATTATCTTGCTTGATTATATGTTGATGATATTATCATTACTGGAAGTGATATTGTGAGAATTTTCAATCTGAAGGCCATACTTCATGCATTGTTTCATGATCATATGAAAGATCTTGGAGAACATACTTATTTCTTAAGCATTAAGCTGACTTATGCATCTCATAGTTTAGGACAAAATCAAACCAAGTATATATGTGAGATAATTTGCAAAGAATTTAACTAATTAGAAGCTTGCACATACTCTCATGGAAGTGAATGTCAAATACAAGAAAGATGATGGAAAGCCACTTTCAAATTCCACATACTATCACAAGCTTGTTGGAATCATAGTACCGCACCATGGAAAGGTCGATATTTCCTTTGTAATTCACATTCTAACCCGTTTTGTATCTAATACTTGACATCTCCACTTAGTAACCTTACGTTATGTCATCCAGTATTTAAAAGGAACTATTGGGACAATGTGACTTGTCCGTATAATTGTTATGTAAGAACTTCTTAAAATGAATAGAGTCTAAAAAAAAATAATCTTTTACAAAAATAAATAAGAGAATTTTGATTAGAAAAAAAACCTTAGTAAAGCCAATTATATTAATGATTATATTAAACAATTAATCCAAAACCCTAAACCGAAACTCCCAACACAAATCAATTTAAGATATTGTAAAAGCCTAATGACAAAATCCTAAAACCCTTAATCTTAAACTCTAATACTAAACCCTTAAACTTAAAATCCATAAACACAAGAAAGTTATAATATTCATCACTAATTATTATCAAAATAATATTTTAATGCTTCTATATATTAATTATTAAAAATAATCTTCTAAATATCAAGAAATTGCCAAAAACACCCCCTAAGTTTGCAATATACACAAATTGTCCCCCTAAATTTGATTATCCATAAAACCCCCATTATTCTATTTTTAGAGTAAGCGGTTTCTTTTTTCTTCATTAATCCCTAGAGAACAACATTACAGGCGTCGGTTACTTTTTTCACTCTTCGCCTCTTCAGCTTTTCCCTTTCCAAAGTTGTCATTGCCTGGACATCTTCCGTAGGACCGAACCGCTGTCTCAAAGGAAAACTCCCGCTCAACTCTTCGGCATTTCATTAGTTTGTGCTCTAAAGTATTGAGGCGAGGTGGACACCGTTGAAGAAGTTGTGCAGTTACCTTTTGTTTTTACATTCTGTATGTTGTTTTTGCCCGTTTTGTTTGTAAAGATTTCCATTAGGAAAAGAGATTTTTTTGGTTTCATGGTTTGATTATTGGATGATATTGTAGTTTGCAGGTAGATTTTTCGGCCAGGGTTTTGTTTTTCTATTTCATCTAAAGGAGATTTTTTTATTGTTATGCAAGCTCATTGTGTTGTGTAATGTTTATAATGTATGTTTTCCCTTTAATTTGATATGGTTGCATTATGTTGTGTTTAAAAGTACTAGAGCCCAGATTAGGTATTCACCCAGACACTTCGGGGTCATGAGACTTACATCTACGGGACCTTGAAGGTGTCTACCTTAAGACACCTAGCCTTCCACTACCTCCATGCCATCCTATAGCTGAAATTGACCAGGCGATGAGACAACACGGTGGTTGTGAACCTCTAGGACTTGTATTTTCTATGGAGCATGGTAGGTTAGGAGCTAATTCACCTGCCAGTTGAAAAATCAGTCTCAGGACCCCCGCCTGGTAACCATATTCCTTCGTCCTTACATTACTAGGCTTGCACGGGGGCTTAGTCCAATCGATCGTGTAGGAGGCATGCGTCGTGTAGGAGGCATGCAGTCGCTTGGAGTCACCACATTTCAAGCCATGCACATGATTGAGTAGCGGGACACACCCCATGGGGTACAGTACTGAGTGGTTCATGGGACCGACTTTGAGTCTTCAGACAATGAGGAGTCTCTTCCAAAGACCACCGCCATCATAGTTTCCCTAATCCTAGCTCCAGTTCTTGCTGCTGTTGCTACTCCTCCTTCGATGATGACTACCGTACCAACTACATCAGCTCCATTAGCTCTTGAGGAGTGCTTAGCCCACCTCAAGGAGGGTCAAGTGAGGATCAAGGGTCTACTTCGATAGATACTTGTGCATCTACAGTGTTAGGACCCCCTCGACTACTCTGACACGTACATCACCCACTGCTACAGCTCCAATGGCACCGGAGTCTCCTCCTGCTTCACCGACATCACCAGTCCTCCATCGACCATATACAGAGCCAGATTTCCCCTGCCGACTTCCACCATTTTGATTTTATATACCACTTTTGTGCTTTTATATTTCAGTACATTGTACATTTTATTATAAGAAGGGACACTTGCCCTGCTACTTTTGTACCTTCTGACCTTAGTGGATTTTATTTTTACAGCAATTTATAGTTTTATTTATCATTGTGTTTAACTACTCCAATTATGTCTCAACAGGATTTGAGGTGATCGGGTGCTTTTCTAGCCAATACAACTTGTTGTTTGGACAAGGGTAACTTCATCGCTGTGGTCGACCAAACTAAGAAATCAAGGGAGTACTAGTGACCATACACTCTTTTAATTTTTTTTATTATATATCACTACACTTGTGCATGCATGCTTACATTGGGGACAATGTACATCTTTAAGTGTGGGGAGGGAGTGTATTTTTGCTTTTCTTTTGCATGATTATTGAGAATTTTGTACTATACTATACTATCTATCTTGTAAAATTTCTTTTAAGGGTACTTGTATCTTATACACATGTTAGTGTTGATCTTTGAAGGCATTGCACTTACTTGTTAGAGTTTATTTGGTCTAGGGATAGACATGATATTCTAGACTAGCAATTTGTTCGTTCCCTCTCGAGAGTTTAACTGCTCTGCTAGTCTTTAACCTACCTTGTGTCCCTCTTGACTTCACCTTGCATGTTATGTTTATCTAGTGAGTAATGTTTTATAATGAGGGTATGATTAGTACTTACTTTATTCCTCCAAGATAAGATATATGTACAACAGAAAGAGCTACCTCCTTTGTAGTGTGTAGTTGCTCCCAACAAGTCAGATACGAAGTGTATGCCCTAGTAGGAAAGAGTGCTATCTCCTGGGAAATGTGAAAGCTACTAACTGTAAAAGAAAAAGTCACACACACAAACAAAAAGGAGAGAAAAAGGGTAATCATGTATAAAAACTATGAAAGTGTAAGACTGAGACTAAAGAAAACCCCAAAAAGTTTCTTTACACAATCTAGAGTATAAGATAGTGGACCAAGAGACCAACACTTGGGAAAGTACTTTTTGTCATAAAGTAGATTACTCTTTGTAGAGGAATAATCATGCTACCCGGCGTCTGATTATTTTCCCCGTACTATTGAAACTCCATACTTAGTTGCCTGAGATAAATAACTTATCATGTATTCTATTTTTATTGGTTTTATTTGCTTGAAGACAAGCAAATGTTTAAGTGTGGGGATATTTGATAAGTGCTAAATTGCTCATATTTTCTATATTATTTACACTGTATCTAGCATGAAATTGTACTTGTTCAGCATCTCATTAGGATGAAATTTTATTCTTTTTTTCCACAATAACCTTTATTTCTATTTACGAAGAAAGAAACGAATTCGAAGACATTTTGAAGTAAAATGAAGCAAGTTGCTGAATCAAGGTTGCACCACTACTCACAACGGGCGTTATAGCAACACACAATGCCCATTCTCTATACTCACCACTAAAGTGATCAAACCATGGTAGCATGAGCTCATTGGTAGCTACATAGAAGCCATAACGACCTCACAACGGCTGTTGTAAAGTCCATAACAGCTGATGTTGAAAAGCATAACTCCCAAAGACAGTGTTAAAGCGCGACTTGGAGCCCAAGCAACAACTTACTCATAATTGGCATCACAACACCCATAGTGAGGTCTTAGAGGAGCTAATTACTATAAATACCCTAGTATTCTCGATATTCGGGGAGACTCTTTTGCCGAATAACCTAGGGCGACTGGATTTCTGGAGATCTAAGTGGCGAGAGACGGAGTTTCTTCCATATTCCAATGGATTCTGGCGGATTTCTCAAAAGTACGTCAATGAGCATCATCAGAGAAGATTGCACGTGACAAACATCTTCAAAGATCATCATCAGAGAGGCGTGAGTGAAACACATCATCGAATAACCTTGAGATCCTCTAATCCCTATCTTCGGATAACTATTGGATAGAGTTAGTCTAGGAATACATTAAAAGCTTATCTATTCTTTATTTGGTCTTGTGGTGTTCTTGTGCTTTAATGCTTTACTTGTGATAATCCATATGAACCTAATTAGAGGGGAATTGTATGCCTAGGTCCCTTGGTTATTATTTATAAATCTTAATTGATTAATATAAATTATTCTTGTTTTCGTAACCATTGCATGTTCTTAATTGATTATTACATGTTGATGTGGATGAGGAGGATATGCCCCCATATTAATGACACCCGTGACATGATAGATCTATACATGTTCTAAGAGGTTAGGCATAGCTAGGTTTCCGGATTAGGGATTGATTGTCTCTTAGGCTTAGGGGTCTGATTGTTCTCTTTCTCGTGGGATTCTCATACTTAAGGCAAACATAGGAGACTGGGGTAGAAGAAATTTTATCTTAAGTTTCTACTGATTTAGACCTAGTTTCCATGGCACATTGGGGCTAGTAGGCCTTTGAATTAACCTTGTTCGAACCTAGAACATGACTGACACTTAACACCTATCATAATTAATAATCAAGATAACTTTAGTACATACTCCCAACTCCTTCTAAGTGTGCTTAATGACGCCTCCAATTGTATTGTTTAATAGTGTTGTACAAGTATAACTAAATAAAGAGCTTAAACGATTAGGGTATTAATTAAGTGAAAAGGAAGTAATAGGAGACTCTCACCGTTCTTGGGGAAATACGACCCTCGTATTCATCTAAGAGGTATTAATTGACGGCCTGTACACTAGAGGTATAATGGACCAATTGTAGAATGAAGTGCATACTTGCATGCTTATATATTTGCATAATTTAGACACCCATAGCGCGTCCATCAGAGAGCAAGATAAGGAAGTAGAAAAAAGTCAAAATATCATAATTATATTAGGATTAGGACAAAGAGCAATGCATCAAGGGATTCACCTAGAAAATATTAAACATTACTGTATCAAGGGATTCAATAACTAAATTCATTAAAGCACCATGATCAAAATTCACAAAAGAACAACCCTTTTTATATAAACTTCCCAACTTTACAAAATAATTCCCAAAAATTTACTCAACCTTAACTGAGTGGAGGAAATTATTAGGATTTTGTATATCTTCATGAGGGAACTACTCAAGCAGTCAAACCATGGAAAGGGGGAGCACTACTCAAGGGGCACTGCTCAATGGTCTTGATGGCCTACTACACTTGCGTTGGAGAAAAAGGTGGTGGTGGTTGCGGCGACAACGGCGATGAAGGGCGGTGGCAGAGGAGATCACAAGGAAGGAGAGTGGAAGATACCTAAGTTTTGGATCTGAGTTGGTAGATCCAAACCTGAAGATTAATGTTTAATTTATTACATTTTTATTATTTTTATTAATATTTTATTTCAGTAAAAGCCACGTTGGATAAAAGAAACAGTATAACCGACGACCATTTCATTTTGGACTTGATTTACCCATTGTTATAAGTATAGGGACCCAATGTGAGGAATCTGGAGGCAGGACCGAAAAGGGAAGAGAGAGAAAACTACAGTGACTGTAGCAATGATTAAACCTAAATTATATTTAACTACACATTTTATTAAATCATATTTTAAATAAAAATAATCTTAGAAAGTTAATAAAATTTTTTTATAAATTTTAAATTGCCAACTAATGGAGACGCGCTATGTGGGTGGGATTCTTGCGAGAGTACTACTGATAGGAAGTGAGGAGGTGAGCTACTTGCTAGTAGGTCAAGATCAAGAGGATTCGACTACATCGACTGAGATGGACAAAGTTAGGAGAACTGGAGAGGTTTGTAGATCGCGTTGCAATGAAAGCTATGACTTAGTTAAGGTCAGCAGGTGAGCCACGTTGCAAACTCGGTTACAACAAGAGTTGCAAAGTTTAATTTTGGAAGGTACCCAAATTAGGAGCCGTAGGGATTCTAAAAAATAGAAGTGCTATGTTTGGGACGTTAAGATATCTATATAAGAGACCCTACTCTAAGATTTAAGATGAGCCACTAAAGAGAGACCCAAGTTTATGGGTAAGTGAGAGTGGGCATCGAGCAATCTAGAGAGGGTTATTCTTTACCTTTGTGAGGATGAGTGTGAGAGTTATACTCATTTTTATTCTCCTCCTTTAGTAGATTGTTATCTCCTGACTCGGCTCCTCAAACGCAGGCAAGTTGTGTCGAACTAGGTAACCAATTCGTATGTCTCCATTCTTTTACATGTTTAATTTTATATTAAGTGTGTGTGTGTGTGCGCGCGCGCTTATGTTATATGAGAGATTGAGTGAAAATTACCACACTAGTACCTCTCTAGAACTAACAATCTCATCTTGGAAATGGTTTTTTTTTTTCTAAGATCATATCATATATAAAGATAAAAAAGTTGTAAAGCTCAACAAGTGTGATAACACATGTAAGGAGCTTGAGCATTGAAGAGTGTGGGATAATGTAACTAGCTTACAAGTATTTTGAGTCTTTGCGCGAGTGGTATGTAAGATAACTAGAGTTAAATAATTATACATTTCATGCATTGATATTTATGCAAGGTATTCACATATAGTGAAGTGACAAAGTGTTATAAATTTGCATAGCTTTTATACCAATGTGGGTCGAGGATCCCCACTGGTCGTGGAGCGCTATCCTTGCCCTCACTTTGTTTCAAGTAATAGGGGTAATTTGGCCCCTGTCCTCACCACGCTGAGAGAAGGAATCGGGGAATCCCTCACTCATCAAGTATAGTCGGGTTGCCACAGGATTGAGGATTCCTTACCCCATTACTACCCCTATGTTAGTCCACCAAACAAAAAAATAAGAAATAAAAATAAACGTAAGATATGATAGCTTATCCTATCCACCAAATAACCCCAATATAATTTAAGTGTCACATCTGGAGGATCTATAAATAATTTTTATAAGATATATACTATTTAAATCATTAGTTGACACATATTAAAATTTAATTTTTTTATAATATTAACCAATAATTATATTTGTTTAATTACTTCATTCTTGAAAACTAAATAAATTATTTGAATTATTCCACAGTTAAATACTAGCACTCTTATCTAAGGTTGTATTTAAATGGAGGTAATATACACAATTGGAATAGTTTTGCAAACAAAAAAAAAAAAAAAGTGACAAAGGTTTTTTGTTTTTAAATCATGTGGTTTCTTTATCTACTAAAAAAAATAAAACCATTAATAAGCCTTTAACGGTGTTAACTCACAAACAAGGGCGGATGGAGGGGGGTTCAAGGGGGTGCTTGAGCACCCCTTGGCCCCAACCAACCAATACTATATATATATATATATATATATGAGGGAGTTGGAACTTGGAGCACCCCCTCCCTTCCCACACTCTCTCTCTCTATCTATCTATAAATATATTATCTCCCTATATGTATATTAATAATTCATTGGATTTTTATTTTTTATTTTTCAAAAAACTAATCTCTCTCTCTAGATATAAATATATTCTCTCTCTATATATTAATAATTCATTGGATCTTTATTTTTATTTTTCAAAAATATTATTTTTTTATAAAGTAATATCGATAATTTAAAAAAATAGTGTTTGGGACAAAATTAATATTTAATATTTAGATATTTTATAAATTGGTTGATATAATATAAAAGAATTTTTTTTTTCAAAAAAATTATTGTTTAACCTTCATTTATTACAAATTAGTTTATATAGAATAAAAATTAGAAAAAAAAATTACAAACATTTATTGGTTAAACCCATGATTTTTATTAGTTAGAATATAACATATATATATATATATATATTTATATAAATATATATTTTTATAAAATATTTATAAAAAATTATTGTTTGGCCCCTTAATTTTTTATTGTCTTTCATAAAAAATTATAAATGTATTGTTTTTTTTATAACAATTGGATCGGCCAAACTATAATAAATATGTCGTTTAACTAATCTAATTATATTTTTTTAATTGAAAAAATTTTAAAAAAAATTTATAATTTTTTATATGAGCACCCCCTTTATTTTGCTTTTGATTCCGCCACTACTCACAAACGTAAAATATTCAATATCCTATAAAAAAACACCACGTGCCATAAAAACATGATTTTTAACATGATTTTGTTTGATTTTTGTAATTAAAATTTTTTTTGTTTATAAGATTTTTGGGAGAGATTAATAAATTTAAAAAAATATATTTTTTTATTCCATATGAGATGACTTTTTAAATAAATTGATGATTTTGCCCCTGGTTTTTCCTGCTAGCTAAAAAACCATATAGTTTAAAAAAACATAAAAAACAAACATATGCCCTTGTTTTCGAAAACTGGAAACCACGAAGTTTTTTTTTAAAAATTTTTCTTAATTAAAATGAGATATTTAATTTGAAAACTTAATTGTAATAATTATTTTCATTAATGATATTCAAAATATTTTATAAATAAGATATTTATTTATCAGTAAATATATGTTATTGTATTTATGTGTATCAAGTAAATAAAAGTTATTCTATTACATCCCCTCCTACTTTTTCATTACCAATGAAAAATTCTCCTAGTCAAACAATGTATTCCCATTCCTATTCTTTAGTCAAACAATGTATTCCCATTCCTATTCTTACAACCTCTAATTCCTATTCCGCATTTCATTTTCATTCCGCGAACTAAATGCATCCCCAAATATTAATGAAATTGGGCATTCGTCCTTCACGGGCGGGTTCCTTAAACTAGTAAAGCAGCTAGCAATCACTAATAGGGCTCCTAAAATTGAGACGTCATTAATTTTAAAGGTTTAAAAATTTTTAGTAATAATTTTAAAGTCTCTTTTAATTTAATAATTAATATAATCTTAACTTATTAAAATTTTATTTCTCTCTATCCGTTTTACCATCATATAAAAAAATAGTGCACATCTTTTTCCAAAAATAATCTAGTGTTTATTTTTAATTATAAATAAAAAGTTTTTTAATTTATTTATAAGGGGTTTTCATTTTATTCTTAATTTTTTGTTTGTAAATTAAAATATCTCCATTTATCTCAACTTGTAACAAGTACTAATAATCTCTAACAAGCAACTCATAAGTCATTCATTAAAATAAATTTTAAAAAATAATTTATTAAATAATTTAAGTAAAAAAATTAAAAAAAAATTAATTCTTATCATATAAAGTAGAGACTCAATTTTGAAATTTAAATTTATGAAATTTAAATTTACGCCTGCAATTATCTTGAGCCGCCCTGCGTTTATAGCATTGCACTTTATGCAACCATACATTAACTGAAATTAAGATGCTTTAGTATCTTAAATTATTCAAATATTATTTAAAATATTTCTAAATAATTTCGTTCCTGTTTGTTTACCAGAGAAATTAAACTGAAACCAAATTTAAACAGACAAATAATTGGTTCATTGGTTTGAACAGATCTAGTTGTATTAACAATGCGGCAACATCCATAATAAACACAATGCAAGTTATGATCAATATTCCAAAACACACAACCAGATTCCTAATGATTTCCCAACGTTAATAATAATCAGGTACATATATCAAACCTCATTCAATAATTAATCAACAACAAACACAACAAATATTAAATTTTTAAAAAAATATTAAAAAAAAAAACAGCATACAATTTAGCCAGTCCTTGATGAATGAATCATCATCCTCTTAGATTCCTAACCTTGTGCCATCCCTTTTTGCAAGTAGCACCCACAACCTTCATGCCCTTCTTAAAGAGTTTCTTCAACTCTTTGGCTCTATCCTTCAACTGCTTCTCAAAGTCACCCATTAATGCACTCCCTAAACCCTAACAGAAAACAAGAAGAAAGACTTAAAACAATGCAAGAGCTTCTTCACCTTCACCTTCACCTTCTCTTCTTCCTTTCCTTCTTTCTTGTTGTATATATATATATATATACTTGAAATGGAATTTTGGAAAGGAGATGACAGAGCTTTTTCCAAGTTTTAGCTTTGACAGGTTGGCATCTATACAGAATGTTGTCATGTTCATTTTGTCAAAAAAAGAATATTGTCATGTTTATGAATAAATCCCTGTGAATTGGATAATTTTCATATGCCAAATTAAAAAATAAAAAGGCAAGGGTTTTCATGCATATTTGCCTTCTTAAATATTGTAACTATTTATAGTACAGTCCAGAACATTTTTTAAAATATGCATCTTTCCCCATCACATAAGTGGATCATCTTGATGCAGAATAAACAAATAATATACTTATTAGAAAAAGCCTTGACATATCTCAAACTCAAAGATGATATCAATCTTGCTCTAAATTTTTACGCGTAAATTTAAGAATTTACACTCGTAAAAGTTTTTGTCCTCAATTTTAATAATATATACAGTTTGCCAATCAGAGCAGTACAGAAGAAATTTTTGCAGTATTGTGAGGTATTAAATTATTAATGATGGTTGGATTGAGGGAATTAATAATTATAAATATTTTAAGGGGTTATATGCAATGGTAACAACATTTTAGAAGGGGGATTTCCGTAATTTTCGCTTATGAATACATGCTGGACATTGAGTGTAAAGGGCAAAGATGTGAATGGATGAGCAAGCATGACTCGTTCATCATCCAGCTCATTTGAGGTGGTCCATTAACCATTCATGCAAAGGAATTTGCTTTTGCTTATAAAATTGGTATTTCAGTATTCTTTCTTCTTCTGAAGAAAATCACAATATTTTGACATCTTTTAACATTCTCTCTAATAATGCGAGGGGATATATTTCATTGATTCCCTACTTTATTCATATTCTCAAAATCTTATCCCAATTTTTTCATTGAAGAGCTTGATTGAATGTGATTTTTATTTTATTTTTTATTTATCAAGTTTATTTTTTCAAATATATGAAGCTTGCATATTGCATCTTTATCGATATTCTTTTAATTTTGAGTCACAAAATCTTTGCATGAATGAGTTTAAAGCTATTAAGTTTTTTTAATTTTTTTTTAAATGTTTCATGTCTTCTTTAAAAAAGAAAAAAAAAATTCTTCGATTTTTTCAAATCTAAATGTACCATAATTTTGAATCCCAATTTATCATTATGATTCAGTTGGCACTGTGATGCCTTAAAAGCTATATTCAATGGTGCAAAGTAATTAACTTCACAAGCTAACTTTTGAGCGTGACACATTAAAAAGTAAATTCCACGAGCCAAACTTAATGTGGAACATGGCACTTTCAAGGGTAGACCCTATGGGCTAATATTAAGATGGGACTATTCTACAAGTGTGATTACATTAAACAACTACTGTCATTATTTAGACAATTGGTTGAAGCATAACTTTGCGAACAATGTACTCCATATATTAGCATTAGATTTATTTTTTCATGTTGATAGGTTGTTTTTTCTAATTCTCTCCAACGTGCACATCTCCATCACCTTCTTCTTTAACTTATACAACAAAATTAATTCCTCTAGCCACACATTCACTTCATTATTGACATAATTTTCACCACCCATTTTACAATCATATGGTCATTACTTACAATTAATTCTCAAAATATTACTTCAAACACTTGGCATGCATTAATCAAATATTCACACAAGAGTTCCAACATAACCAATCATGACCGTTTTACATACATCAATCCTCGAGCATGTCCTTCCACCCTAATTAACCATTCTCTCCGTCTAATATATGAGATCCGCATAATCATCTTGCCGTAGATAACAATAAATATAACTTCCAAAGGCTTTAAGCTTTCAAGTATAAAGTGAACAAAGTGAACTTATGGCAAGTAAATTAATAAATAACAAAAAAAATATACACATAATAAAAACCTTTGATGTCAAATAAATCATAAATTACATTTCATCAAGCACTTTACGGGCATCAAACAAACCTCTAGATTAGTATACCCAATTCTATGCCCACATACAACATATACAATATAAAACTTTATCTTCCCAAAATTCTTCCATTCTAGTAATTCAACACAATCAATTACATAAGTATCTCCACATTACCCCACATCTTGATTTGAAGCAAATTTTCTCTTAGAGGTAATTTATCAAACATCTTATGTGCATCAACCCAAATTCCATCTCATGAATTTCACATAACTCAAGAATATGACCATTTTACATACATCATTCATCAAGCATTGTTCCTCAACCCAAATCAACCATTTACCATATCTAGTACATAAGATTTACATATTTCTCATAAAATAAATCATAGTAAACCTCCCTCCCAAGTAGATTATATATATATATAAAAAAGAGTTTTTGACAAATAAAAAAATATAATGAGTCAAAAATATATATAAAACTTTGAACTTCAAATAAAATCACCAAATAGATTCATGGATATCTCTCATTTAAACATATTATGATACTCCATCAAAAAACAACCAAAGTTTCAACATAATTATATCTAATCGACACCAAATCAAACAAATACTATATACAAGAGTCAAAATAGATCAAGAAAATTTGATTAGCCCACTCACCTGAAATCTCTTCCTTCCCCCTACTTCAAAAGATCTAGGAAAAAGATTCATGGAGACCAGATTTAGGGTTAAGATCAACAATTGCACAAAAAATAAAAAAATTAAGGAAAACCTAATAATATTTACTTACATATAACCATCAACAACCAAGGGTGGAGAAAGATCATAGGGCTAGGGTTTGCAACTCATGGATGTGAGATGGAGTTGGAGGAGACAAAAGGTTGAAGTTTTAAACAAACTTTCGAATTGTTACAGTAATAGGCCAAAAAGCTGAATTCTAACATAATCTTTCGAGTTGTTATTGTTAGGGAATACAGTTGTGTATACAGCTGTATATCTATATTTGTATAGTTACCTTATTTATATAACTGTGTATCTATATATACCTTGTACATTGTAGATTTTGAGTAATGAAAAATTGATTAATCTTTTCCACCTAACATGGTATCAGAGAGGTTTTTCTAAACCTAATTTTTCCGGGCCGCCCTCGGCGGACAGCGCCTCAGCTAGCGCCCCTCGGCCTCTGCGCGCCGTTCGTGCCCGACCTCGGCCACTGCGCGCCCGCCCTCGGCCTCTGCCCTAGCCGCCCAGCAGCGCCTCGCCGCCTGCGCCAGCCCGCCCAGCCACGCCGCCGCCCGGCCCAGCGCCAGCAGCTCGCCAGCGCCCGCCAGCCCGCGCGTCCCAGCATCGCCACCAGCGCCAGCGTCCCAACGCGCCCATGGCCGTCCTCGATCCCCGCGTGTCGCACGCGCCCACGCTGCGCGTCGGTACCCACAGCCGTCCTCGGCCCTCGCGCGCACCCGTGTTGCCTTTGGCCATCGCGCCGCCCTCAGCCCGCGGTGTGTTTTCCATGGCCTCTGCCCAGGTTTCTTATCTGCAAAAGACGGACGTCATGCTCAATGGCAAGAATTATAAAGCATGGTCGTCCACTTTACGTGTGCTCCTTCGCGGACTTAATCTTTGGGGTCATGTTGATGGTACCCGTCCGCCTCCGGTTTCTTCTAGTGCCGCCTCTTCTGGCTCCTCTTCGTCTACGATTACCCAGTAGCGTCCTCTTCCACGTCTACTGACTTGCTCAAGTGGACTGAGGATGATGCTCGTACCATTGCTATCATCTGTCAGTCCTGTAAGCTTCCTATTCGCTTGGCTGTTTGTGATCTTTCTGACCCAAAAGCGATTTGGGATCATTTTGCGCACTCTATCTTCCTTCCAATCAGGGCGTTGCACTACTCTCCTTTGCTGAGACTCTCACATCTACCTATCGCGTGAGGCGTCCCGTCTCGGATTTCTTTGCCGGCTCAGTGATTTATGGCGTCAGTGTGATGAGATGACACCCTCTCCTTCTCCGACACTGCGCGAGTGTCTTGGCATTGCTCGAGATCGTGATTATCTTCGCATTTATGAGTTTCTCATGCGTCTTCGCCTACGAGTTCGAGGCCGTTCGGGCTCGACTCATCGCACCGGGTTACACCTCCGATCGCTAGTGATACTCTGGCATATGTGCTTTGCGAGGAGACTGCGTCTTGGGTCCTTAGATGTGGTTCCACCACTGCTGCTCCTCACTCTATTCTTGCTGCTCCCCAGTGAGACCCAGATGACCGGCCATTGCTCCTTTGATGCCGTCTCCTGGTCTTAGCGCTCCTGTCCGTCCTCTATCTCAGTCTCAGGGACCGGTTTCTAGTGCACCTCCTCGACGGTCAGTTCGGTGTCATTACTGCCATGCTCCTGGCCATATTCGTACTGAGTGTCGCAAGCTCCAGCGGGCTCAGATGACAGCACAGCAGCGCACAGCCCCCACCCCACCCTCAGCTACTCAAAGTGGTCCGTTGTCTGCTGAGCAGTTTCAACAACTTATTCAGCAGCTTTCCAGGAGTCAGATATCTCCTTCTTCGGCCCCAGTACTCACTCAGGATGCCTCCGACGTCTCCACTCACCCATCAGTCGCCTCCGCCCCTACAGGTATTTCTTCATCCTCTTGGTTACTTGACTCTGGAGCTTCTTTTCATATGACCTATGATGCTACCCACCTTCACTCTCTTCACCCTTTTTCTTCCGATCTTCGTGTCATTATTGCTAATGGCACGACACTCCCTATCCCTAGTCGTGGCCTCTTACACACCACTCATTTTCATATTCCTGATGTTGCCTTTGTACCACAGCTCTCCATGAACCTTATTTCTGCTAGCCAACTCGCTTCTCTTGGCTATCTTGTTATTTTTGATGAGTTTGGTTGTCGTGTGCAGGATCGTCTTACAGGGACCCTCATTGGAGCTGGCCATCGCCATAGTGGGGTGTATGTGCTCGATCATCTTCGTCTTCCATCCTCTTCTACATTACCAGCAACCTCTATTTATTGTTTTTCTACTGTTCGTTTCCATCAGTGGCATCATCGGCTTGGCCATCCTAGTGGTTCTCGTCTGTCTTCTCTTATTCATCAGGGCGTTTTAGGTCGTGTTTTAGTTGATAATTCTCATTCTTGTTCTGGTTGTAAGCTTGACAAACAGCTACAACTCCCGTATCCTTCGAGTGTGTCTAGGTCTGGGTCTCCGTTTGAATTAGTTCATTCGGATGTTTGGGGTCCCTGCCCGTTTGTTTCAAAAGGTGGACATCGTTATTATGTTATTTTTTTGTTGATGATTTCTCTCGTTACACTTGGATTTATTTTATGCGTTCTCGTTCCGAGTTTTTTTAAAGGTTTATATTGATTTCTCTATTATGGTGCGTACCCAATTTTTACGCCACCATTCGTACTTTCCGTTCCGATTCGGGGAGGGGAATATCTTTCTCATGAGTTTCGTGAGGTTCTTGCCTCCCACGGCACTCTTCCTCGACTCTCTTGTCCCCGGTGCCCATGCTCGAGAATGGCACTTCTTTGAAAAGGAAACATCGTCATATTCTTGAAACTCCTCGTACTCTTCTCATTGCCTCCCATGTTCTCCCTCACTTTTTGGGGCGAGGTCGTCTCTCATCTTTGCATTTACCTCATCAATCTTCAACCCTCTTTCTTTCTTGAGGGTTGTAGTCCGAGGAATGTTTTTTTCTCCGACCCACCACGTTATTCTCATCTTCGTGTGTTTGGTTGTTTGTGTTATGTCCTCCTTATGCCTCGAGGCGGACTAAACTTTCTCGCTCGATCTGTTCCTTGTGTCTTCCTTGGTTATAGTCCCCGAGCACAAAGGCTATCGGTGTTATGATCCTGTTACACGTCGCCTCCGTATCTCGCGTGATGTCTCTTTTGTTGAGGATCGTCCTTTCTTTGTCCCTTCCCCTTCCTCTTCTTCTCACTCCTCTACTACATCGACCGATGTTCAGTTTCTCATTGTGTCCTCACCACCTCCTCTGTCCCCACCTCCACCTGTATCTCCTCCATCTGTTTCACCGTTGACTGTTGACCCTCCTGTCCATGTTTCTATTCCCGCTCCTCCTCTTCCTGAGCAGTCACCCCCGGCGCCAACGGTTTCCTCTGATGTGTTCCCTGTGGATGATCCCCCTGCACGTCGCTATCCTCTTCGTGATCGTCATCCCCCTGATCGCCTTAATCTTGCCTCTCAGCTTCTTGACCTACCTATTTCTCCCTCCAATGGCCCTCCAGAGCCATCTTCTTACCGAGAGGCTGTCAAAATACCTGAGTGGCAAGCTGCTATGTCTGCTGAGTTGGAGGCGCTCGAGCGCACCTCTACATGGGATTTGGTTCCCCTTCGTCCTGGTGCTATTCCCATTACCTGCAAGTGGGTCTATAAAGTCAAGACTCGCTCTGACGGTTCTGTAGAGAGGTACAAGGCTCGTCTTGTGGCTCGTGGTTTTCAGCAGGAGCAGGGACGAGATTATGATGAGACTATTGCTCCCGTCGCTCATATGACTACCATTCGAGCTCTTATTGCTGTAGCTGCTGTTCGACGATAGTCCCTCTTTCAGCTTGATGTGAAGAATGCTTTCCTTCATGGGGATCTTCAGCATGAGGTTTACATGCTTCCTCCCCCTGGTTTTTCTTCTCCTTCTGTTTTTGTCTGTCGCCTTCGGAAGGCTCTCTATGGTCTCAAACAGGCTCCTCGGGCCTGGTTTGAGCGTTTCAGTTCTACTGTGGTTGCTGCTGGTTTTCAGCCTAGTCCGCATGATCCCGCTTTGTTTGTGCACTCTTCCTCTCGTGGTCGGACTTTGTTGTTGCTTTATGTGGATGATATGATCATCACTGGTGATGATCCTGCTCATGTGGATTTTGTCAAGCATCACCTTCAGCAACATTTCCAGATGACTGATCTTGGTCGATTGAGCTATTTTTTGGGCAATGAGGTCACTTCTACTTCTACTGGTTTTCAGTTATCCCAGCAGTTACACATCCGATATCCTCGCGAGGCGGCTCTCTCGACTCTTGTCGTCGTAACCACTCCCTATGGAGCTACATCTTCGATTTGCATGCTGATGAGGGGACTCCCTTATCTGATCCGACACGCTATCGTCACTTGGTTGGGAGTCTGGTCTATCTTACACTCACTCGTCCAGACATTGCTTATCTCTGTGCATGTTTTGAGTCAGTTTGTTAGTGCACCTACTTCTGTTCACTATGCCCATCTTTTGAGGCTTTTGCGTTATCTTCGGGCAACTCCGTCTCGAGGCCTTCTTTTCTCTCAGCACAGTTCTCTGGAGCTTCGTTCTTATTCTGATGCTACTTGGGCTAGTGATCCGTCTGATCGTCATTCTGTTACTGGCTTCTGTTTGTTCTTGGGCTCTTCTCTCATTGCTTGGAAGTCCAAGAAGCAAACTGGTGTTTCTCGGTCTATCACTGAAGCAGAGCTTCGCGCTATGGCTTCTACTGCTATGGAGATTGTTTGGTTGCGTTGGCTTTTGCATGATCTTGGTGTTGTCTCGCATGCTCCTACTCCTCTACATTGTGACAACACCGGTGCCATTAAGATCACTTTGAATCCTGTCAAACATTCCCTCTCCAAGCATATTGGTGTTGATGCTTTCTTCTTGCGTGATCGATGCAGACAAAAGGCATTACGGCTCCCCGCTTGTTCCTTCGAGCGTCGACTACGGATCTGTTTACTAAATCTCGGACACGGGCCACAACATGATTTTCTCTTGTCCAAACTCTCGATGTTTGATCCCCGTGAGTTTGTGGGGGTGTTAGGGAATACTGTTTGTATATCTATATTTGTATAGCTACCTTATTTATATAACTGTGTATCTATATATACCTTGTACATTGTAGATTTTGAGTAATGAAAAATTGATTAATCTTTTCCACCTAACAGTTATGATGCTTTTAAGTCAGTAAGGAATCCAATTCATCACTCTATTTTTCTTCTCTTTTTTCAGCTATAAATTTTATGTAAAATATCCAAAGAAAGACAATGAGGTTGAATTATCATTTCTGTAGTTTCTTTCTAAAATTTCTGTTGTTTTTTTTTAATACCATAAGCGAAGTTTAAAGTAGGTGGCAAGAAAAATGAACTCCACAAGCAAATCTTAAAGATGTGAGTGTTCCGCTAATATGATCACCTCATGAGCGAAATTAAACTTGGCATCTCATTGAAGCATTGGGCATTCAAATGTGAACCCCCAAAACTAACCATATTGTGTAGTAACCCTTATATGATTAACTTTTATAAAGTATGATGCATCTGATGTGACCCAAATACGCAGAAGTGGGCGCACTGAAAAGGGTGTCAACACAAGTCACGAGGTTCAAGGACTTTGTTATGTAAAATGAGGTGCTCTGACGTGTGGGTGCCAGACAAATGAAGCGGGAAAGCGAATCATGCACTAAATCATAAGGTCATTGGCCATACTAGTAGTTATCATGTAATCAATTTGAATGAGTAGTGGAGCCTGGCACCAATGAGGATTGTACACTTGACAAGTTGTTACAATGCTTTAAATGAATGGGGGCACTGCCTGGGTAGGGGAGAGTATTATCCCCTTTTCTTCATACTTATTCTAATCTCCCTGGTTTATCTTCTCTTCTCTCCTCATCTTTATCTCTTCTCTTCCTATTCTCCTCCCTTATCCTATCAAATTTAAACATCTAACCATTGCATACGCAACAACTGGTGCTTTCGTTGAGCTCTCCCACATGACGGAGGGCATGGCAACTCATTCCCGCACCATTGAGGATCAGCTGACCAAGCTCACAGAGCTCTTAGCTAAGCAAGATGCCAAGATGGACGCCTTGTATCTCACCGTCCAACAACACTCTGAAGCATTTGACGTTGTTAAAAAATCTTTAGCTTCCCAACAGTCAGTGGTGGCGGACATGATGGTTAAATTGTCTACAACCGACAAACCTTCGGCCCCGACCAGACAGCCACCCTTGCTTCCACTACCAGCACCGACCTCAGCCAACCCTTGTGTTTTTTCCACACCCTTACCAAACCCAAACCGTTCGCCGAAGATTGAACTTCCTCTATTCTCTGGCGATGGGGTTTTTGGATGGTTATTCCAGGAAAACCACTTCTTTGCTTCTTATCAAACACCATTGGACAACCGATTACATACGGCGGCCTTCTACATGACAGGCCCAGCTTTACAGTTTTTTCAATGGATGCAAGCCACTAATCAGTTTAGCTCCTGGGAAAAGTTTTCTCGACAACTAGAGCTTCGGTTTGGCCCATCTACCTTCCTCAACCATGAAGCTCAACTGTTTAAGCTCAAGAAGCAGACCACCGTTGTGAAGTACTTAGAAGAGTTTGAGTGCCTATCCACTCGGGTTACTAACCTCACTACCGCGAGTTTGTTAAACTGTTTTCTCTCAGGGTTAAAAGATGATATCCAGCGAGAGTTATATATACTTCGACCAACAGATCTTCATGAGGCCATCGGCCTCGCCAAACTCGTCGAAGACAAATGCAACGCTGCACGTGTTTCATCGCCATACCCACGTACCCACTTCCTGCGTCCATCTCCGGCTCCATCACTGGCAGTCACCGTCGGTCCCCGTCCACCCTCTCTTCCCATCAAGTGACTCACACCATCCGAAATTACAACCCATCGAGAGAAGGGACTGTTCTTCAACTGTGATGCCAAATTCGTCCCTGGCCATAAATGTAGTCTCGCACAGTTCCTTTGTCTCATGGTCGACACCAAGGAGGACACTACATTCGACTTCCCACCACCCACCGACACCCCCGAGCTGCTCCCACAAATACATCCCACTCCACAGGATGTCGATACCACTCCATGTATTTCGTTCCACGCACTCACCGGTCAACTTGTTTCCTCAACATTAAAACTCACGGGATCTATTCACGGGCATCCTGTTGTTGTACTGATTGATGGGGGCTCAACTAATAACTTTATTGAAAGCCATCTAGTTAAACATCTCGGCCTCACTGTTCATCCATCACCTCACTTGCGAGTCACGGTTGGGAATGGAGAATCTATGGGTTGTGGCGGTGAGTGTCGCCAGGTGTCGATGAAACTCGGTGGCACCTCCTTTTCGGTCGATCTATTGTTGCTTCCTATCTACGGTGCCGATGTTGTCCTAGGTGTACAATGGCTCTCTGGATTGGGACCTGTGGTCTTTGACTATCGCAATCTGTGGATAGAATTCGTCCAACAAGATTCACGCATCCATCTCCAAGGTTTAACCAGGTTGGAATTGAATTATATCACCCCATCTTCCCTCATAAAACAACTCACCAACCAATCCACAACCCAATATTGGCATCTGGAGGTTGAACACTCTCCAACTGACCCGGATCCCAAGTTTGGTCCAACTGCTCCACCTTCCTTTATTGTTGCTCTACGTCTTCTCTTAACCTCTTTTGCAGATGTTTTCTCTCCTCCCATCGGGCTACCACCTCAGCGACCATTCGACCACCGCATTCCCCTTCTACCCAACACCACCCCAGTTAATGTCAAGCCTTACCGCTACCCGCATTTTCAAAAGATGGAGATTAAAAGATTGGTGAATGAAATGATATCAGATGTAATCATACAGCCTAGTACCAGCCCTTACTCTGCACCCGTTTTGCTAGTCAAGAAACGCGATGGTTCTTGGCGTTTCTGCGTCGACTACCGTGCTTTAAATGCAGTGACTGTGAAAGATTGTTTTCCCATTCCCACAGTCGAAGAATTGTTTGACGAGATCGCCGGCGCCCATGTTTTTTTCAAGCTTGACCTGCGTGCCGGTTACTACCAAAGTCCGAATACACCCACCCGATATTGAGAAGACGGCCTTCCGTACTCACGATGGCCATTATGAATTCAAAGTGATGCCTTTCGGCCTTTCCAACACCCCATCAACATTTCAAGCCTTAATGAACTCTGTCTTCAAGGATATTGTTTGCCGATTCGTCCTCGTGTTCTTCGACGATATTTTAATCTATAGCACTGATTGGGATCATCATTTACAACACTTACAAGTTGTTTTCTCTATCCTCCGATCTCATCACTTGCATGCAAAGCAACAGAAATGTGAGTTTGGCAATGCCGAAATTGGCTACCTAGGCCATCGTATCTCTGGTCAAGGTATATCCGTTGACCCATCCAAAATTTCCATGATATGTAACTGGCCACAACCATGTGCAGTTCGTGATCTTCGCGCGTTTCTTGGGTTGACTGGCTATTACAGGGGCTTTGTGCGCAACTATGCTGCACTCACTGCACCACTCACCATCCTTTTAAAGAAAGACTCTTTCACTTTGTCTCCCGACACCGCGGTCGCCTTCCACAACCTCAAGACTATCATGACAACCACACCAGTTCTACAATTACCAGATTTCACCCTTCCCTTTGAAGTCCATACAGATGCGTCCGGTTCCGGTATTGGTGCCGTATTATCTCAAAACAATCGGCCCTTGGCTTTCTTTAGCAAACAACTAAACCCAAGGATGCGTGCTGCCTCCACATACACTCGGGAAATGTATGCAATCACAAAGGCAATTCGTCGATGGCGACAATACCTACTTGGTCGACACTTTATCATCATCACAGACCACCAAAGCCTGGGCTCGATGTTACACCAGACTGTGCAAACACCAGAGCAACAACGGTGGCTTACCAAACTACTTGGTTTCGATTTTGACATCGTGTACAGGCCTGGTTCCCTGAATGGACCTGTCGATGCTCTTTCTCGTCGTCAAGAACCTTCCATGTTCCAACTCCACATAATCTCTTGGCCTTTGACTGCACTATGGGACTCCTTGCGACAATGCTACATCTCGCATCCTAATCTAAAGTCTGTATTTCATGATGTGCAGGATAATCCAGCTCTACACCCAGAGTATACCATCAAGGACGACATCCTCTTGTTCAATGGCCGGGTCCTCATCCCATTGGAGACAACTCTACAACCTTTGCTCTTAGCTGAATTTCATTCTTCACCCATCGGTGGTCATGCAGGAATGCAGCACACATATGCTCGACTTGCGAGTACTTTCTACTGGCCCGGGCTTCGTCAATCAGTGCGTGATTACGTCCGCCGTTGTGCTACATGCCAGGCCAGCAAACCAATTAACACTGATCCCCAAGGCTTGCTACAACCTCTGCCCATTCCTGGCAAAATATGGGACTCATTGTCCATGGACTTCATCACGCACCTCCCATCATTATCATGTAAAACCACAATCTTAGTCGTGGTGGACCGCCTGTCCAAACATGCACACTTCTCCGCACTCGGCCCCCGTTTTAGTGCTCCCCAAGTTGCTGCCATCTTTCTTCGAGATATTGTCCGCTTACACGGCTTTCCTTCAAGCATCATCTCTGATCGTGACCCCATTTTCATTAGCGCATTCTGGAAAGAACTCTTCCATCTTCATGGCACCACTCTCGCATTGAGCAACGCATACCACCCCCAATCCGACGGGCAAACAGAGGTCTTAAATCGTTATTTGGAACAATATCTCCGGTGTTTTGTTGCAGACGAACCTTCCGCATGGCTCAAATACCTACCCTGGGCTGAGTGGCACTATAACACCTCTTGGCATTCGGCGATCCGCATGCCCCCCTACGAAGCTGTCTTTGGCCGACCACCCCCTTCTTTGCTCGATTATCTAGTGGGCACCTCTTCCATTGCTGCAGTTGATGACCTCCTTCAGAGTCGGACATCGTTGTTACAAACTCTGCGCGATAACCTCAAGCGTGCTCAACAACGCATGCAAGACCAAACGAATGCCAAATGCCACGACATTTCTTTCCAGGAGGGTGATTGAGTGTATCTTCGTCTCCAACCTCATCGGCAGACCTCGATAGCTCACCGCCAAAACCACAAGCTCTCTCGCCGTTTTTATGGGCCGTTTCGTATTGTGGCTCGTATCGGTCTTGTGGCCTATAAACTCGACCTACCGTCGGATGCCCGAATCCACGATGTTTTCCATGTTTCCAAACTTAAACGGTGCCATGGCGAGCCATCCACACACTCTATTCCGTTACTAGCCCAGTTTGTCAATGACCAGCCATTACTGCAGCCAGCTTCAGTCTTAAATAGCCGAACCATCCTCGTACTTGGACGTCCAGTTCCACAAGTGTTGATTCAGTGGGAGGGGCAACCAGCGTCTGACGCCACGTGGGAAGATCACATTGCTTTTCACCAAGATTTCCCTACCTTCAACCTTGAGGACAAGGTTTCTTTCCAAGAGGCGGCAAATGATGCATCTGATGTGACCCAAATATGCAGAAGTGGGCGCACTGAAAAGGGTGTCAACACAAGTCACGAGGTTCAAGGACTTTGTTATGTAAAATGAGGTGCTCTGACGTGTGGGTGGTAGACAAATGAAGCAAGGAACAGAATCATCCACTAAATCATAAGACTGTTGGTCATACTAGTAGTTATCATGTAATCAATTTGAATGAGTAGTGGAGCCTAGCACCAATGAGGATTGTACACTTGACAAGTTGTTACAATGCTTTAAATGAATGAGGGCACAGTTGGGTAGGGGAGAGTATTATCCCTTTTGTCTTCACACTTATTCTAATCTCCCTGATTTATCTTCTCTTCTCTCCTCATCTTTATCTCTTCTCTTCCTATTCTCCTCCCTTATCCTCTCAAATTTAAACATCTAACCGTTGCATACGCAACAAAGTATTTGTTTATTTATTTTTTTACTTTTCTTTTTCCACATAACCGCTCATTCTTTTGTAAATTATATAAAATAAAAAAAATATATTCAACGGTAAGCAGCAAGTTGTATGTGAGATGACGAGTACGACAATTGCATAAACAATAGCATGTTAGTGTTTACAAAAACCATCAGTCTCTATTAAAGAATTATTTAATTCATAAATTTCTTAAGAAATTTTCAGAGTTTGAAAGACATGATTTGTTTTTTTATTTTTTTTACAAAATAGATATGATTTATCATTTGTGAAAATACCACAAAGTTCTCACTTTAACTATGGAATTCTTGAATCTCCTTTTATTTTTCTTATAATTGCATCTCTCATTCTTTGGTAATCATTCCCTTACTCGAAAAAATATTAATTACAATGTAATTTTTCTCTTTGCTTGTTATTTATAATGTTTTGAGTTATATAACACGAAAACAAATAGAAACATCCACATTAAAAACAAAAATAACAAAATTTTCTTATAATTACATCTCTCATTCTTTGGTAATCATTCCCTTACCCGAAATAATGTTAATTACAATGTAATTTTTCTCTTTGCTTATTATTTATAATATTTTGAGTTATATAACACGAAAACAAGTAGAAATGTCCACATAAAAAAATAAATAAATCCAAAAAATAACCTTTTAAGAGTATGAATAATAATATTTTTGTGTGGGAAAAATTTAGAATCTTTTTAAGAGTATGAATAATAATATTTTCATGCCTGGCGCTGTCTGCCAAGTAAGAGTAAAGTCCACAGGCCATGAAGAGGCTTCCTAACACGGTTACACGGCCCATGCTTAGAAGTTTATGAGATGCGAGGGAAATATAAAAGCAAATTCAAGGACAATGGTCCCGGCGGGGCTCGAACCCGCGACCTTCGGCTCATAAGACCAACGCTCTAACCAACTGAGCTACGGGACCGAAGGTGCGTTCCAATGCACAAGAATGAATAAATAACTACTTTTAACACTACTTTCCAACCGGATGACACATAAGGTAGTTTGCATGGTCTGCACAACTGTACATCACATCATGTCAATCGTAACTAACGAAGAATGTGCCTTAATTTAACATTGACCCAAAAATATGATCCCTGCAGAACTCATCACTGTGTTGAACAAAATTGCATTATAGGGAGAAAAGATCATAATAAAAAAATAGATACATTACTTGATATAAGCAATTGTGCAACCATAATTCATGGGGTTCTCTTCTTCAAACTTGGTGACACGAGGATGGCTCCGCAAGATGTGGAGCGTGCGTTCCTTGACAGCACCAGTGCCCATACCATGGACAACAAATAGAACACCATAAGACTTGCACTCAGAAATGGCCATCTGAAGCCTCAAAGCTGCTTCATCAACTCGCATGCCACGTAAATCAACTGTGTTTTTTGATGTTCTCACTGCTGGTCCAAAAGTGGAGTCATCATCTTTGTTCTCTGCTACTATGACCCTTTGAGCAGATCTCCTCTGTTTAAATAGTGTTTACACAAAATTAATTAGGTTTGCTATAATAATAATTTGCTTACTCATGAACATAAGAGAAATGGTAGAGGATAAGCATAGCTGCACATAGGAGTCTAGCCTCTATTTTATATCACATCAGTGTGGCGACATCATGGGAAACAAAATTTTGTAATAAATTTATCCGAATCATGCATATAAAGCCGAATCAACTGAAAATATTAGAGGACAAACATTAGCCAATATTTAGTTAAAGTTTGTTATTTATTGCAGTTAGTTTGTAATAGTTCGTTACATTTGTTACTATGTATGCATATATATATATATATATATTAATGTATCTTGTGATCAATTAGAGATAACATAATACAATCATCTAATATTCACCATTTTAAGGCATCTTTAATCGTTAGAAAGGAATAAAAAATAAAGGTAAGCACATTGTGAATGTTCCAAAGTGGAATTGAAAATAAGCCAAAGAAACAATTTCCACAGGTGGTACACAGAACCATGGCTGAATATGTCTCTCTATACATTATGGACCCATAAACAAGAAAATAAAAAATATTCAAAGATGTGCTATTACAAGGCCACAGAGTTAAAACAGATCAAACATGAAGACCGAAAAAGGTTTGGCATAAGATATTACCACAAAAGCAACATACATACACACACAAAAGAAATCTTAATGGTTGTATCAAATGCAAAGGGGCTAAGAATTACATTACCAGAAGCTTGATGGTCAAAAAAACATTAAATAAACCAAGCAGTGAATTTTATATTTCTTTTAGACACCAACTTCATTTTGCAATTGTTTTCATAAAATAAGCCTTGCTTAGAATCTACAATTGCACTCAAATGAAAGCTGTGCAAACTATAATGTCGGTTACTATAAAGTCTGGGTACAGAAAGCAAAAAAATTTGGTAAGCCAACTGTTCATGAATGACTGCAGAGTGGAATGAAAAATGTGACAGCAGGAAAATATACAAACATATTCCCTAAGGAATCATAATAGACAGAGAGGTTTAAGATGAATTTTCTTCTCTTTTTTTTAAGAAAAAAGGATTGAAATAAACAACTGGGGAAAAAATTTAAAACAATTACAAACTCTGCAGAGGAAAATATAATTGCATACCTGCTCTTTTAAAGGTGGCTTGGATCTATTAAAATTATCCTTCACATTATTGACTGGTCTCATGTCGTTTCTCTTTGTACGTATCCTAATTTTTCCATATTGGACCATTGCAGTACCATCTTCAGCAAGTGTCTCGATAACAGTGGCCAGCTTGTCCCCTAAGCCTTTGACATATACTTTATCTCCAACTTGTGGCATGTATGTACTATGATACTCGGTTTCTTCAGTTAACATAAAACCACTAGCACTGTGTGATGCAACAATTGAAGCAATAGCAGCTTCTGTGTCTCTCATAATGGAATTGAACTGATCTGGATTTGCAATTTCAAGTTGCTTCTCAAATTTCTTGATTATGTCATCCATCCTAGAACTTATAGATCTTAATTCTTGCTGTATCGATTTAGTCTCTTTTGCTTTCAAAGCAGCTTCACGATTCTCTAGATCTTCAGCCTCTGAATTTATCTTCACAAATCAATGAAGAAACATTAACCAAGATTCAGAAGGATGAAATAAATCAAGCATTGACACTATTTCAGTGAAATACAAGTTTACGTTGTCAAAAAACAGAGCCATACCAGCAGGATTGCTCAAAAGCATAGTATTATTTTCAAGAGATCAAAAAAAGTTGTGCCAGAAAGCAAAAAAGAGAGCTTGTATGTGCCAACATTTAGAGGAACACTCACATTATTGAGAACACTGACAATTGGGTAAATGGTGAGTATAGAGTCCAGTTACTTTTTACTATGATAAATGACACCCCAATAAATTACAAGTCAAATAAACAACTGAAACAAAGTGCACAAAGTGAATATATATATATATATATATATATATATTCAGCATACCTCAAAATGCAGCTTCTTAACCTCGGAAAGAATGGATGCAGCTTCCGTAGCTTGAGCCTCCAGGCAGTTCCTTTCTTCCAATAAAGACTGATAAAGTAAACCCTGACGTTCTTTTTGTTTGTCAGGGACTAGTCTTTGCACCCATTGTTGGGCACGATCAAGCACCTCCTGATCAAAGCCAATTGACTTGGCAATGCTCAAGGCATTAGAATTACCGGTACTTCCCCAAAGTATGCGATAGGTAGGTTGCAAGGTGTCCATGCAAAACTCCATGGCTGCATTCTCAAATCGAGAATCAGTAGCTTTCAGAAGACTTAAATCTGTGTAATGGGTTGTCACCATAGCTAGATTGACACAACCAGCAAGGTGCTGCAAAATGCTGGTGGAGAGAGCTACGCCTTCTGAAGGATCAGTTCCACAGCCAATTTCATCGATCAAAACAAGTGATTTTTCTGAAGCAGCATCTAATATTTTGCAGATACGGGAAATATGCGCGCTAAATGTTGAAAGACTATGCTCCAGTGACTTCAATCCAGAAATTAATAGTTTCAGAATACAACTAAAGATGTTCATGAAAACGCATCACACATGTTCTCTTTGAAAGACAAGAGAAACTACCTGGTGATCACCAATATCAGCTAGAATTTGATCAAACCATGGAAGCCTTGGGGTATTCCTGGCAGGTAAAAACAGACCAGCCTTAGACATTATAGCTGCCAAACCCAAAGTTTTCATTGTTGCGGTTTTTCCTCCAGTGTTAGGACCTGAAATCACAACCACCTTCTTTGTATTTTGCACTTTAATGTCCAGAGGCACCGGAGCTTTGCCTTCAAGCAGTTTTCCAGAACTCATTGCCTGATCACTCTGACTCAACATTTTTGCTGTCCCAGATTGTTGCTTTGGAACAAGAGACAAACTTCTAAGAAAAGGTTCAAGAAGTAAAGGGTGCTGGATACCTTCGATATCTACTTGTAAAAAATTTCCATCTCTTCTTGAATCAATTTTCTCAAAGCCTTCAATGAATTCAGGGCAAACACCATTCATCCATTTGGCATAGGCACCTCTGGCACAAGCAAAATCTAATTCCAAAATCTTTTCCATCAAACATCTAATCCTTGTTTCTGAACATGCTACCTCTGCTGTGAGAAAACCTAAAACTGCAAGTTCTTCTGCTCTCTCAGCATTTGATAGCCTAACCTCCATATTATTCAGTTCAATCGCATCCCTTGGCTCCATAAAGTATGTAGCTCCTGAGCTACTAACACTCAGAACAACACCTCCAGGAAGCAAGGACTTATGGGAAGCCTTAATACCAACACACATTCTGGACCGGCGCTTAGTAATCAACGGACTATCAATACCACCAGCCTGGTAAACACTCACAGACACTTCCTTCAACAAAGTGTCGAGTTTCTCCATGTTCTCTTTCCTCTCCAACCTTACGGACTCCAACTTTGCACTAGCTCGATCAAGAATAATAGATAAAGTGCAATCTATACAATACCCTATCTTCTCTACCAATTCAGTCATAAAATCACAGTCTTGAAGTATTCCAAGCAGAGGTGTGAACCTGTCCACATACATGTTCACAAAGTTATTAAATATTGATACAAATAACCAATCAATATCGCTTTCAACATCAAAATCATAGGCATAATAAGAATACACAAATAAATCTATAATTTTCAAGAAGAAAAAAAAAGGCATTGGACCTGTCAGAAGACTCCCCAATTCGCTCCAAATCCTGAAGAACTCGTCTTGCAGCCTGGAGGCTCCGTTCAACAGTGCAAAGCTCACGAACAGTGAGCAACTCACCGGCGACCGCCAACCTCACTATATCCGACACGTCCTCAATTCCAGAGAAATCCAAAGCCTGGGGGAGCAACGCAGCCGCCGCAGTCTGGTCCAACAGCTTCTGGCTCTCCGCCCGAGCCTGACCACTCGGAAGACCACTGCGCTGGCACGCAGCACGTCCTGCGGCCGTAGAAGCAAAGGAGGAGACTTGCGCACAGATGGAAGGCCACTCTAGCGTTTCCTCCGTCTCTTTGCAAAGCTCCTCGGAAAGCCTAACCTTGTTCTCGGTTTCTGGGAATGCAAAGGTCGCTGCTTTGGAGATGGAACTCGGTTGGCTATCATTGTGGATGATGCTGAAACCCCTAGAAATCGAATTGGGAATAGAAATCAAGGATTTGGCAAGGATTAGAACCCTAGATTGGGGAAAATGGTGGAGTTTTGGGGGGTATAAGAGGGGAGTGAAGCCGCGAAGGATCGCCATGAAAAGAAGCACGAATTCGTCGTTCCAGGCTTTCTTATCTTGTTTATTGGATCAGGAGGGAATGCGTGCGGATCCTGGCTTCATATAAGACCGAAACGTCGACCGAATATATGGCGTTTGAATTGGTTTTAAAATAAAAAAAGTGTTTTTTTTTTTTGAAAACTTAAAAAAAAATATTTTTCAAAATATGTTAAGATTGTGTTTGTTTCAAAGGATTTGGAGTTTCATGTGGTTTTTCAAAATGTCCAAATCCCTTATTTTTTTTTAAAATCAGGTAATTGTTTTGAGGTATTTCTTTTGTCATGTGGTTTTGAAATCCCATCAATGAAGAATTTTAGTTTATGGTATAAAACCAAATCCAAGGTTGTGTATTCATTAAAATCCCTCACATGTCATCACGTGAGGGATTCACTACTCCGTCAGTATGAAGGTGAAAATAGCTTACTAGTTTTGGAGTTACAACAACTTCTGAGGAGTTGAAGCTCGTCAACACCAATGCCAGCGCAACTCTCCATTATCGACACCGGAGCAACTTCCTTCTAATTGCAATTCCTCAACTCCGACGCCAGTGCAGCTTTGTTCTTATTGAAGCTCTTCAACCAGGACTAGAGCAGCTTCATCACTGTTTTACCTTCTCCAAAATCCAGCCCTAGCACAGATCTGGCAGTTTAAGCTTTGATTCAGGTAAAAGTGACTTTTTTTTTTGGATGTGAATGTGAATGTTTGGATTGTTTGGTGGTTTGGTTGATTTGGTTTATTTTGGTTATTTTGGCTTTAATTTATTTATTTTGTGAGCAAAGCATGGGTTTTTGTGTTTGTGGCTTTGAGATATGAGAGATATAGCTTTGTTTTATATGTTGGATTAGTGCATTTTTGTGTGTGTGTGTGTTGCTTGAGAGACAGATCTTTGAAAATGTTGCTTGATCTTCAGTTTTGTGTTTGTTTATGTGTTTTTTTGTGTGTTGTAGCTTGAAGGGAGTTATGATGAAACTTTAACAAGATATCTGTGAAAGCATTTGTTGTCATAGTAATGACTTGTTTGGAATTTGTTGAGTTCTTTTAGTATGTGTCTGAAGGATTTGATTTGGTTTTTAATTTTGTTGGTGAGTAGGTGTTGGTAAGAGGTTTTCAGGGGGGTTTGACATCAGCTAAAAAGGAAATTTCAGGTTTCTAGGTTTTTTGCCTCCCTATTGTGAGTTCAATCCTCATCTTCTTTCAGTTTTAGTTCTAGTTTTTATGCATTGATATCTTGCTTTTGTTTTAAGTTCAAGATTTTCATCTTCTATCAGTTTGATAGGAATTCAATAAGTGTATACTTTTGGATAATTTTGGATTGAAGAGGAATGAGAATTGGTTAAAGGGAAAGAAAAAAAAAAGGAAATTTTTATATTTTGATTTGCCTATATACATATCTTTTAAATTACAATAAGGAAATGAAATATGCTAGAGGTTGAATGGATTAGCATATTGTCCAACAAAAGCTCTGTTAGAAGAAAATGGTCTGCAAAAGGGTGGAATGGATTATCATAAAACCTTTCTTTACAAATAACAAACTTGTAAAAATGGCTACAAAAATTTAATTCTCGAAGTGTAAGTTTATATAGATAAAAGTTCATTTGTTGTGTTCTTAGCAAATCTAATAGTTTGCTTTGCATTTATGTCCAGGCAGAGTGTATTGGGATGAAGAACATGATTGACAAGAAAACTGCATATTTGCAAGAATTGGAATATCAAGTAAGTCCATCCATGATGTCTTGTCAAGCATTGAAATATATTATTTTTATTCTTTTGCCTTTTATTGTTTCTTTTATGATGTTCTCTCAAATACAATATTGCTGATCAATGTCATCCATTTGTCTCTATTGAAATCTTGTTTGGGCTGGAATCTTGTATTATGACCTCTATTAGTGATTAACATAAGTATTGATGTGGCATGTATTGGCTTCTTGAACTGATAAATGTGTAATTGTTGTCTATGTTTTTAGGATAATTAAGTTTGATGGCATGAAATGTTCAAATAATTGTAAAAGAACTGATTTAAGCACCCTCTGGTCATCGGGAAAATTGACAGCCTTCTCAAAAATTCTCTCTAGATAACGGGCATGCTAATATTAGTTTACACTGTATTTTTTTATTAATTTTTTGAATGGATATAATTTTGATTTTTATGCCTCACATAAATGAATGCAGATTTAGCAATTATTTATTTATTTATCTATTTTTTATGTTACATCTTTAGTTTTCATGGGTATTCAAATAGAAAGCATATATGGTCAACAGAGATTTACATAAGGGATTTATTTTGCATGACATTGTCATAGTGCAGATATTATAATAATAACAATCTAACAAAGGGTAAGGTTTTATTAATGTGTATACACTATATGATGAGTCAGTCATCACACTTGAGTTTTTTTGGCTTCATAAATTAAAAGATGTAATAGGTGACAGGCTAACATAACTCAAGTTAGAGCTGCTTATTTTATTTTATTTTTTGTTATTGAATTGAAAATTTAATTATAGTCTGTTTTTGTGTGTGTGTGTGTGTGTATTAGAGTCTATTTATGGGTTAGTTACATTTAGTATTATTAAGTAATGGTTGGAATAAAATTTTTGGAATTTTATATTGCGGAGTAGGGAACCTTTATCTCAAATTGTTATAAGCTAGCATGAGGTTTTACTTAAATACAGTGGATTTAAGTAACTTGATTTGCAAATGTCCTTACATGATAATATTCAATGGCAGGTCTCCTGCATTATAATCTTTGACAGCATTACTAGCAGACATATTATGCTCAATTTTCAGTTCTCAGGTTGGCTATTACTTGTGTTCCTTTGATTTTGTATAATTGTTTTTTGTTTTATACTCTTTGGAAGCATGTGGGTAAATTCTTATGGGTATCAACTAATTAAAATTGACAATCAACTAATCTCAAATTCTTGAATTTTGATATTAACTTGATAAATCATTGAGTAAGTATATTATGGACAAATATTTGTATGTTAATTTATTTAATACAATTAACTTTGAAATTATTTTGTATGTCATTTTTGGTTTATATATCTATATTTAAAACACACAATGTCATGAACTACTTTGCATGTTTGTTTTTAATATCTTGTAGATGGTTGGTCATAACATAGAGGATAACTTTTAAGATGCTCACATTACAATCCTTATCGCAGCTTTTGCTGTCACATTACTTTTGCATAGTAAATGACGAAAACTTTGTAGAGAGCCCTCTCGTGCTCAGTCAGAAATTAGAGAGCAATATTTATAAAGACTAATAGGTGGAAATGACACAACTAGTATCAATATGGTCTGTATGAACAAATCAACCTTCTTCAATCTTTGTTCGATAATGAGACGAAAAGGCCTTATGAGAGACACATACATCACTATTGAAGAGCAATTACTGATGTTTCTACACACCATAGGACATAACTAGTGTAATCGTGTCATTGCACATAATTTCCTCAGATCCAGTTAGACCGTTAGCAAGTATTTTAATCATGTCCTATACGCAATCGGATAATTGCGTGATGAATATGTGCGGCAGCCTAGTACATAGACTCCATCGTATATAGCATCGAGATCCACACTATATCCTTATTTCAAGGTATTAAACTAGTGATCTACTCAAATAAATTAATTATTGCAAAACTAGTTCTTATTTACAATGTGTTAATGGTAGGATTGTATTGGAGCTTTAGATGGGATCCATATCCATGCTTCTATTCCTACATCTGAAGTTGCACCATTTTGTGGGAGAAAACCATACCCCACACAAAACGTCTTTGCTGCTATTGATTTTGACTTACGTTTTACCTATGTTCTTGCTGGATGGGAAGGTTTAACACCCGATGCTTTGGTTTTATGTGATGCACTTGAAAGACTAAATGGGCTATCAGTCCCTGAAGGTATATATTTCGTTTAGTTTACTGATATATAGTTTAGCATACAATAACAACTTAACCACCAAATTTGCATTTTTTAGGGAAATATTACTTAGTCGATGCTGGATATGCAACGAGACCAGGTTTTATAGCTCCATATAGAAGTGTTAGATACCATCTTAAAGAATTTGGCTCATGGACACTGGCTAACCATAAAGAACTTTTTAACCTTTGTCATTCATCAGCCCGTACCACCATTGAATGAGCTTTTGGTTCTCTTAAGGGACACTCCAAAATATTCTTATCGAGACCATTCTTTCCATTCAAAACTCAAGCTGAATTTTGTGTTAACTGCATGTATTTTGTATAATTATATTATAAGTGGAGGGGAATATATTTTCATACCTTCTGAGGAAGAATGGAGACCACAACAACCACCATCAGAAAGTAACATGAGAGAACAAAGGGAGGAGGGTCACGAATGGGTGGCACGTAGAGAACGGATTGCATGTGATATGTGGGCTAACAAATAGATAACGGCTAATTGTTTTTATAAAAATTGTGCTTCCTTTTCTCATCAAGACCAATGATGTTACCATGTGCTTGCTTGTTTTTCATATTATGGGCTTTTACTTGTCTATTACTTTTTATGTTTTTATAAATTAGTTTTATATTTGATGTCATTTATCATATGGTTATTGTGAAACTTCATTTTGTTAGTTATAGCATTTATTTTTGGAAACTATTCATCCATCAATTAAATAAAATTACTTGTGTATGCCCCAATTATAGAATGGACAACATAGGGATCTCAGAAGACAGCAAAATGTCATTAATGAGAACCCCCATTAAAAGAATTGGTGGTGATAAATGATGGACAGCTGTGGAAAGCCAGTTTTTCATAAGATTCATGGCAACTCAAGTGAAACAAGGCTTCAAAGTCGACAAGGGGTTCAAACCCCAAGCATTTCATGCTGCAATTATTACAATGAGGAACGAGTTTGGAGTTACCATTACTGAAGTAAATGTAACTAACCACCTGAGAACAATTCGTAGATGATGGGCAAACATTAAAAAACTTAAAGAGCTAGGTAGAATGGGATGGGATAATAGATTGAAGATGATTATTATGGGGGAATCATAATTCAGGAACTATGTACAGGTATAAATTTATTTCTTATTTATTCCTGTTTATGTTATCTAATTATTTTTTTGAATGAAACAATTTTTACCTAAACGTTCAGTTTGATGTGTTTTTATATGTTAGGCTCATCCATAAAATGAATCATATTTAAACAAACCAATTGAGGATCATGACTTGCTCGAGCTTATTTGTGGTAATGATCAAGCAACTGGATGCCGTGCTATTCAATTTGGGGATGATATTGGCACACACATATGGATGATAATGTTGACTCCCGCCATCCATCCCAAATTGATGGTCTTGATGACATGTTCTTTGAAGAGACTGATTATCATTACAACACGCCACCATCCATCCATAACCAATTAGAGAGTACAGAATTTAGCGGAGCATCCTCCACTCAATCAAGCAAAAAAAAAAACGCAAAATGCCCTTAGAATTTGAAGCAATACAAAAGATGAATAACACCCTTAAGGAGGCATTAAGTGGAAAGAAGTCTACTCGAGATTTAGAATTTGCAAAGGAATTGATTGGTGAATGCATGAAGCTCAAAACATATGGATACTCTGGCTATGAAATCAATAAGGCCTATGATTGGTTAATGGCTGATAATAGTAGAGCTATGGGTTTCTTGGCAAAAGACGAAGAGTTAAGGAAGTATTGGGTGGAGGACTTCTTTTAATCACTGTATAATCAATGAGAATGCAACATGTAACTAATAATATTAATATCATTATTTGTATATTGTTACTGTTATTAGCTCATGATAATAAAATTTGGATTTTTTTCATATATGCTTTGAGTATTGAAGGCTAGCAAAAGAACTTTGTATTGAATTGTAAACTTAAGTGCTTGGAGTTTGATGGGATTAACTATGAAATGATTGCTTTTGAATGTGTTTTTTGTGTTTGTGTACTCAGTCTGACTCTTGTTTATTTGAATGTTTTAAAGCTTGATACTATGAAGTTGGTAATGCTTAAATTATTGAATGATGATATAAGTATTTATGTTATGAGTGATATTATAGTTTAAGCACCTGGTCTATTTGTAGAGCAATGCTGCACACCTTGCTTTTTCTGGCATTTGATACCTCTTTTTAGTAGGCTTGTGGTCCAAGCAATGTAGATTGGTAGTTTGGAGATTTGAAGGTAAAATTATAACTTCTTAACTCTGTTAAAAAGCAAAAATACAATGGCATAACATTGCTTTTTGTTGGTAAACTAATAATGTTCTTGGATGTTTGGAACATACAAGATAAATGGAAAGACATTGGTTCACAATACAGGGATGTATCCTCAGCAAAGAAGGGGATAGCCAATCCCCCAGCTGCATGATAAACTAGTTGGACATTATCTGCTGAAGCGCAGTCAATTGAGAAGATAATTTTGTAAATAAAGTCAATTTTATCTGTTGAATTGGTAAAACCAGGTGTATTGGTAGAATTTGGTTGGTATGAATAATTTTTTTTGGATATATAATTGGGACAAGGTCAATTTTATCTACTGAATTTGTTTGTTTGTTAGTTAGTTTATTTCTTATTTATTTTACTTTTAAGTTAGTGATTTAGGTTGCTCTATGGCTTGGAAAACAACCATTTGTTTGTGCTTCAATCTAGTTGCCATTGTTTGGTTTTTGTCTGGATGGATTTAGTTTTTTTAACTTTGGTTTACATTGATTAAAATGAATATTTTAAAATTAAATTATCTTTAATTAATATAATTTCAATATTTTCAAGATACAATATTTAGTATATCCATAAAAAATAGAATAGTTTAAGGAAAAGGATTTGTCGAGTAATTCTCACATAGTTACTGTAATCAAATGCTCTTGTCTTCAAACTTTTAGCAGAACAGAACTACACTTTTTGTTTTTCTTACTTTTTTTAATTATTTGATTTTTTTTACAAAAAAATCAAATAAAAAGAAATTTGAAACTTCATGCTTGAAGATTTTATTTATTTGATGTTATAATAAATTAATAAATATAAAAATGATTTATTTATAAAAAATAATATATTTAATAATAAATTGCAATGAAAAAATATTATTGAACATGTAATAATAATTTTCAAAAGAATTAATATCAAAGTTAATAAATAAAAAATATTTAATAATTAGTATATGATAACAAATTGTGGGGGTAATCTTACCCTGAGTAACCATGCCCCAAAATACATCAAACTAAACATGTGTTTTCAAATTCCAATTTACAAATTCTTCCAAACAAACATGAAAATCTTACAATATAGTAATTCCAGTTACATCCAACCAAACACAAGATTTGATTGCTCTGGATTTTGAAAACCAAGGTTTTTTAGTTACAATGTAATTGAAAATCAGTGCATTTAGAATTACATCCAACCAAACATCAACTAAGTGTTTTTCTGTATTTTATATTTGAAAAAGAAGTACTTTTATATGTGTGAAGTTGTTTGGATATTAATTCTTAAAAAGACTTTTCAAATATTAAATTACTACTAAAATGAACCTCATTGAATTACAACACTAACACTAATAACAACAACAACAACAACAACAACAACAACAACAACAATAATAATAATAATAGGGTTGTGAAAAGATTCTGGAGGAAATTTTTTATTTCATAAGGTTAACTTAGTAATTATATAATCCCAAAACAACTTTTGAAAAGTGATTTTCCAAGAAGCACCACATGACTAGCTTCTGAAAAAAAAATAATAGTATTTCTTAACTATTATTTTTTCATTCTGCTTTTGCAAAAAAGCCATTATAAATATGTTTTTTGCACCCAGAAGTTCTTAACTTATAAAAAACACACTTTTAGAGTTTCTAGAAGCCAATCCAAACACGCCCTATATCTATGCATAATTTAAGATTTTTTTGCAATTTTTAATAAATTATATTTAACTACATTTTTAAAAATATATTTTACATAAAAATAATTTTAAAAACTAATATAATTTTTATAATTTATTATTATGCTAAAATTCTTGAAATAATTTATAAATTAAGTTGTAATATTATATAATGAATGGTGTTTCAGATAAGTGAACTAACTATGATGCCATTTAGAGTAATGGTAAGTTATAATTTTGGAACTCTAATGGAGTACTTTGAGTGTGGGTTGTCTATATATGCATGGTGGAACAACCAGAGGATGTAGATGATATATGCATTAATTCTGTGATTATTTGGTTTCATTGGAGGGGTACTATTAAAGATAATGGGGTGATCTGATACCATTGATAATGCCCTTTTGCGTGTGAACCGCAAGTGCACAGGTTTATCGAAGTAATAATACCCTGGTGAGTGGGTAGTCGTATCCATAGAGAATAGTGAATAGAAAAATAAAGATTGCTATTTAACTAGAATGAAGATGAATCGATAGTGGTGTGAACAAAATCAATGAAAATAGAAATAAGGAAAGAAGAAGGAGACGCAAATAAAAGATAGGAGAGGCAATCGAAAGAAATTGAGGCCCTCGGACATTGCTCACCCTAGGATTATTGTTTCAAAGTGCAAGACCAACCATTATGTTTCTCAACTGATGCTTAATGAGTCGTGAAAATCGTAAAACACATGGTCCCAAACCTAAGATCAACCGTAACTAACCATACACTATGCCTCTGCGGAGAAATCGCTCAGTCTCGACGCCTCACACTGTATAAGGTTGCTTAAAGCTCTAGGAACTCCAAGTGATAAACCCTATTCCCTAATATAGATCTAACCCTTTAGTCCAGGCGAAAGACCCCTAGTCACAATTAAGCCCCATATACTAAGGATTACTTCAACGCTTCACTCTATTGCTTGCTCAACTAAGCCCCGACGGAGTTCATCTCTTAACACTTCACTCTATTGTGACCGCAAAGAACTCTTGGAATGTGGAGGTAGGCTAAATCACATCGGAGGGGAAATGGGGACATTCTGCTATCTCTCGACTCACTCTCTCAACACTCTCCAATATAGTATTGTCTAACCCTCATGCGTGTGTCACTCATCCACAAAAGATTACCAAGATGGATAGTGTCACTCTAAGGGAGAATCAACTCAACAAGCATTCAAGATTGGAACTCAATTGAAACATCAATTAAAGAAAGCATAATAAAAGGTCAAAGAAACAATATCATCCTAGGATTTACAAGTCCAAGTACCCACTAGGAATTTAGCTCTCCATAGAGCAAAATACAATCAATAATGGAATTGAGAGTAAAGATATGCAATCCATGAATAAAACCCCCTTGGTGTCCATGTCGATGGTCTTGTGGAGTAGCCGCGTCTTCTCCAAAGGTTCCCTCATCAAGCCTAGGGCGCACCTCGCCGAATCGATGCCGATGAAAGCTCTCCCAATAACTATCTTCCAAAGGAACGCGGTGTTGAATGCCGTAGAACCACTCCAAAAACCTAGCCAAATCCTCTCCAAACTTTAGCCGCGAGCTCCTCTAAAGATGGTGAAGAGATGGGCAAAAGATGGGAAAAGCTTCTCAAAACCGGCTGAAGTCGCGACTTAAATAGGCTGGAATCGGGCATCCACACGGGTGTGTGGAATTTCCACACGCCTGTGCGAATCTGTAGGAATCGATTTTTCAGTGACCTGTAAACAGTAACTGCTACAGTAATTTGCTGCAGTATTCTGCCAAAATACTCCCGAATCCACATTTTTATTGAGGCCACATGAACAGGTACACATCCATGCGGTTGATCACGTTTCATCTTCAATAAAATCACATTTGACGACAATCTTGCTAGTATTGCACAAGTTGGAACACATGAGTGTGACTGCCTGTGTGCCCCTCCAATTTGCATATTCGCTCGAGCACAATGGAGGTTGGCACACACTCGTATGTCTTTGAGTACAACTTGCGTATTCACGTTTGTTCACTCCAAGATTTCATCAACAAAGTGCATATTTGATCTACTTTGGCTTCTTTCTTCCACACTTGTCTCCACAACCCTACATACACAAAAAAACATGAATACACATATATAAGAGATAAAATCTGATAAAAGTAATGCTCATTGTAAGAAAAGAATACTTCGTATTACTAATACACAAGCACTTATCAACCATCTTTGAGCTCATAAGGAAGAATCAAGTGAGGGTGATATTGATCCTAGGAGATTCACGTTTGACTCATTGCCGATGTTTGTGCCGGGGAATGTAGTGGTGATAGTGAATGTTGTGGATCTTGTGGTGGGTCTAATGAGGATGTAGTGAATGAAGATGAAAAAAAGAAGATGGAGATGGTGGTCTTGGATTAGGGGAGTTTGTTTGCAGTTTGTGGGTGTTGTTAAGTTATTAGCCATTTGTTTGGAGGTTCTTTAAAAAGGGTAGTTTCGGGATTCCTTGGGTTATTGTCTTTATGGAAGATTTTTTTGTCATACTTTTCTTGCAAATATTTGCTACGTGGTCAAAGTTTTAACAAAACACTTAAGGTGTTTGGATGTATCATGTGAGTAGAATGTTATGTTGGGTGTGTAGAGCCCTGATTGTGTGACACCCCTTGAGGCACGCATCCAACTCCATGTTGAGTTGGTGAGGGGAGGGGGTTGTGAGGAAGTATCAGTTTGATAAGTTGGGTGTTGGAGCAACACCCTCCGGTAGGATACAAGGATAATTTGTATATGGCTAGGATTATAGTTTGATAATATTGTAAATTGTATCCGGATAGATTTAGGATCTGGATAAGTTTAGGATCTATATATACTTTACCCTATTCCAGATATGCCTCAGATTTCTTTTATATATAGGCAATTTCCTTGTAAGATGTAATTGGCTTCTGATATTCAAAAGAAACCCTAGTGCGGCCGTGGTGTACGCAATCTTGCCGAACCACATAAATCTTGTCTTTGTGTGTGATTGTTTCTACTTTGTCTTTTTCTCTCGATCATTGGTTAGAATCTGATTTCCCAATAATTAGTATCAGAGCACAGGTTTGAGAAGAAGAGTGGGAGTAATGGTTGAAGAATGCAAGGTTTGAATTGAAAAATTCGATGGCAAGGACTTCAGATTCTACAAGATTCAAATAAAGGACTATCTCTACCAGAAGAAGTTACATGAATCATTATCACAGAAGAAGACAGAGAAGATGGAGTAGGAAGTTTGGGATCTGCTTGATCGTCAGGTGCTTGGAAGCGTTTGTTTGATACTGGTAAGGAATGTAGCTTTCAACATCGTTAAAGAGTAGATAATCCCGGATTTGATGAAGGTGCTATCAAATATTTACAAGAAACCATCCGCCTAGAACAAGGTGTATATGATGTGTCATCTATTTAATCTGAAGATGGTAGAAGGTGCGTCTATTACAAATCACATCAATAAATTCAATATGATTATGGCTCAATTGAGTTCGGTGGAGATCGTGTCTGAAGATGAGGTAAAGGCATTGATTTTACTATCATCCCTACTGGAGAGTTGGTCTACGACAGTAACTGCGGTGAGCAGTTTGCTAGGAAGTACAAAATTAAAGATGGATGATGCCCGAGATTTTATTTTGAGTGAGGATATTTGTAGAAAAGAATCAGGAGAGTCATCGGGATCAGCTTTGAGTATACAAAACAGAGGAAGAAGTCAACGCAAGGGTCAGAAAAAGGATCGCAAAGATATTGTCTGTTGGAATTGCAATAAGAAGGACCACTTCAGTAGTTAGTGCAAGACAATAAAGAAGAATAAGAATAATCAATCAAAAGATGATGATTATGCAAATTGTCAGTGAAAATGTTGATGATGCTCTTGCTTGTTGTGTTGATAGTCTTATTGAGTCGTGGATTTTAGACTTAGGTGTGTTATTTCACTCAACACCCTATAGAGACTTATAGTATAATTATGTTGCAGGAAAATATGAAAAGGTTTATCTTGCTAATAATGAACCTTTGGAGATTACGAGGAAGGGTGAAGTTCACATAAGGACTGCCAATTGAACACAATGGAAGCTGCAAGAAATCAAGCATGCCCCAGGCCTGAAAAGGAACTTGATTTCCATGAGTCAGATTGACAGTGCCGGATACACTACCGTATTTGGAGGAGGATCATGGAAAGTAACCAAGGGTGCAATGACTGTGGCGTGAGGCAGGAAGGTAGGAACATTATACATACTTTAGAGAGCAAAGATATAATATCAGTTGCAGATTCTTAAGTTAATTCAATGTTAAGGCATAGAAGACTTGGACACATAAGTGACAAAGGGATGAAACTGTTAGAATCAAAAGGAAAATTGCCATATTTGAAGTCAGTTAATGTGGCCTTTGTGAAGAATGTATTTATGGGAAGCATAAAAGAGTTGGTTTCTCAAAGTCTACAAGAGTATCAAAGGGAGAAAAGCTACAGTTGATGCACAACAATGTATGGGGGCTAGTTCTAGTAAGATCTCTTGGAAGATCACGCTACTATGTTGCCTTCATTGATAATTCCATTGGACTAGTATGTGTTTATTTTCTTAAAAATAAATCTAATGTGTTTGCCACTTTTAAGAAGTGGAAAGTAGAGGTGGAAAATCAAACTAGCTTAAGTGTGAAGAGTCTAAGAATAGACAATGATGGTGAGCTAGAATACTATACAAAAGCTATGCAAGTGGAAGATTCTATCTAGTGGGAGTTAGCTATGAAAAAGGAGATGAACTTCGTAGAGAAGAATCATACTTGGGTGTTTGACTAAACTACCAGATGGAAAGAAAACCTTACAGAACAAGTGGGTGTACCGTGACAATAAAGAGCATAATGGTAAGAAAAGGTACAAGGCTAGACTAGTGGTGAAGGGCTTTCAGTGGTTGATTGAGGATGGGACAATATCATTGAAGAAGGTACTTGGTATAGAGAATCTAGCAGGCATGTTGACAAAGAGTGTAACCATCCAGAAACTGAGGCTATGCATGGCCTCAATTGGGCTCCAAGTTACTTGATGAAGAGGAGGTACTGTACTAGGAGCATCATCTGAGCTATAGAGAGGGTTATGAGAGAGCTGCTTATATTAGAAGATCAGTCTCCAAGTGAAAGATTGTTGGGTATTTGAAGCCCTAATTGTGTGACAACTCCTGAGGCGCAGATCCAACTCCACGATGAGTTATCGGGGGGATGCGGGGGAGTATCGGTTTGATAGGTTGGGGGTGTGGGAGCAACGCCTGCATGTAGGATACAAGGGAAATTTATATCTGGTTAGGATTATAGTTTGATAATCTTGTAAATTGTATCTGGAAAGGTTTAGGATCTGAATAAGTTTAAGATCTATATAGTGTTAGGATCCAAATATGTTTTACCCTCTTCCAGATATGCTTTATATTTCTATTCCAGGTATGCCTCAGATTTCTTCTATATATAGGCGGTTCCTTGTAAGGTGTAATTGCCTTCGGATATTCAAAGGAAACCCTAGTGTGGCCGTGGATGCAGGTAATCTTGCTGAACCACGTAAATCTTGTCTTTGGATGTGATTGTTTCTACTGTCTTTTTCTCTCTATCATCGGTTGGAATCTGATTTCCCAATCAAATTTTTATGAATTTTGCATACTGACCATAAAAAAATTATTACTATATTAGTGCCAAAAATTATCATTATTTATAATGCCCAAATGTTGCCATAGGGTATTAACCGATCATCAGAATTTTCGTCCATCTATACATTCATTTTAGTTATGTTTAGTTGGTTTTGTGGGAATACCAATTACTTTTTAGTAATCTATCACTTTTTTTTCCTTTTAACCTTCTGCTTTGTTGTATTCCTTGTTTTTTTTATGTTTTATTTTTTTATTAATAAACTTGCGGCTTAATAACTTTCATCAAAAGAAAGGTTAACCCAATTTATATGTGACTTGTAGAACTTGACAAAGTTACAATTAACCTGCAAATCCTTGTATTTTTGAAGTTCTCTAAATAAGGATATGAGTCATTACATGTATATGCTAATTAAAATAAAATTTCCCCTTCTTTCCTCCTTTGAAATTTTTAAAAATATAATCACTATTAAATGTAAGTAGCATTTCATTATTACAATTCAAGCATTAAGAGTAAGGTTTTGTATGCATTTTTTGTTGAAAATGAAGCAAACCACTAATAAAGGCTTTTAAATGTATTATGGTTCTCACCAATAGCATAGCAAGGGAAAAATAAGTTTTTTTTTTTAATTAAGAAGACATAAATAGGGAAAAGGAAGACATTCTACATAATGTTAATAAAATATGTGTGCCTTCATTCAGTGTTATTTACCTGAGCTATGTGATCTTTACTTTGGCGTTGGCATGCAAGGCATAGCTAATTAAATAAATCTCTAATAACTTCCTTGTGCAAGATGTCGCTGATTAAGTAAATCTCCAATAACTTTCTTTTGCTGCATGAGCTTTATAAGTGTTACTCTATCTCCTTGGCTGTGGATTAATGTATTGAGCTGCAAAATGAATATCAATGAATGGAAGATAAGTGACATAAAGGACAATCTAAAATAAGAACATAAATCTTGAATGATGAATTTGCTCATAAAAGCATAGAAGGTAAACTTAATATACACCTAGAGAAAAGCATGCATTTGTATGAACCTTTTGGTGACATTTACTGTTGATGATAGGGTATCAGAAATAGAGTTAGGATTACATCCCTTCATCACTTTCATCTCTCTTAAATGTTTTTCTTTGTGACCTGGACACATATTTATATTTGTTTTTCTCACAAATAATGAAATGTTCGACTCTCAACTTGCCAAAAAAACAAATATATATAAATCTATGGTCACACATGTCTCCCAGACATTCCATAAAATAATATATATTAATTAATAACATAGATTAATTAACTATTAAGCTTAATCAAAGACAAGGATAGAGAATATTATGTAGAGCACAACACTGGAATCCTGAACTATTCAGCAACGTCACGAGACACAACGGCAACTCACAAACCTTCGAGCAATGGCGCTCCCTATAAAAGTTCATCTCCGGCCTAAGATGGTAGTTCTGGCAAGGATCCTCACAAATTTGTTTAATTAATCATGTAATAAATAATACCAACTCTTAATAATACAATAAAGAAAAATATTATATTTTAGCCCTAACAATCTTTCCCCATGTCTCATATTTCTAGTTCATTTTTTATTTCAAATTATAAATGTATCTTCAAATATAATATCTTGACTTGCACTAAAATTATTTTGTAACTCTAAGAAAGTGGGTTAAGCATATTTAGTTAAGATGATGACATTTTTAATTATCTTTTTCTTCCATTTATACAACATTTGAATTCATCTTTATTTTATTTATTTATTTATTTATTTATTTATTTATTTTAACAATAAGGACAATCCACCTCAATCATACACACCTATTATTATTAAAACCTTAACCATGTATTGAGGAGGAGTTTAGCCCTCAACCACCCACGTGGGATTCAAGTGCCTTAACCTCTAGGTTATTGTTGTGGTGGCTCAGCCTTATTCCCTATTTGAGGAGCTTATTTTTCAACTTATATTTACATTTCAACCTTACTTAGAGTAAAGTCATTTTGTAACTCTAGTTAGGAAATGTAGGTGAGTAAAGTATACTTAATCAGGGATGATAACATATTTGAGCCTCTTTTTACATTATACTACATGTTAATTAATCCTATTACCCCTTATCTTACTTTTTAAGTTATATTTATATTTCAAACTATAAGTTTATCCTGACTTACATTCAAATCATTTTGTACTCAAGTTCTAACAACTATAATTACCGTATATGTTACCTTTTGATAATCAAATTTTGTGTTGAATCATTAATTAATTAGTTATGAAGAACTAATTTATCCAAATGGCAAAATGAAATACATAATTAACAACAATAAGGAAAAAAAATACAAATTTACGTAAAAACCCCAAAATTGGGAACTACCAAGGGTAAAAAAGGAAAAATGATTACACAATTTTGAAAATTATGGTGGCTCAATTTACCAAAGTCAATTTATCACAATAAAACACTAAGATATGTTTAAATAGGTATTAGGTTGATTTAGTGTGGGTTATAACTTGATTATACTGCTCTTAAAGTATGATTTACTTAAATTCCCTAAAATAACTCTAAACAATAAAAATTGTTGGTATATCTTAATTTTGAAAGGCCTCATAGACATTTGCCACCAAATACTGCTATAATAGTGAGTTTTTTTTCTAAAAGATTTTCAATAAAGTTTGTTGTTCCTATTGAATCTAATATATGGGGTATTCTTTCTAATGCATTTATGGCATCTGATTCCCATCTATATATCAATTCTGGCCATTTTTGATAATTGCTCTTGTTTTAATTTGGTTTTGATTTTGTTTTAATATTTTGATTGTTTGATTTTAGTTATTTGTTTTCTTGATTTTTATATTTTTTGCAGTTGAAAATAAAATTTAGATTATTTTATTTTTTTTTTATGTTTTTTACAATTGAAAATAAAATTTAGATTATTTACTTTGCTGAAATAAAATTTACAGAAATTAAATCTACTTGCTACTTCTACTTTGCAGAAATTAAATTTAACTACTATTTTTGTAGTGAGATAAAATTTAAACAAATAAAAGAAAATAAGGAAATTCTTATGCAACAACAAGATCCACAACATGTAATATGATAGAAGCTTAACCTTGGCAAATAACTTTACTTGATCCATATTTATTGAACGTAAAACCTTGTTTTTACTTTTTTGTTGGTTTTTTAATTTTTATATTTTTTGAAAATCTATCTTCTTTTCACCATGGATATTTTCCTTGGCTCCTTTAACCTTACCGTCTTAGAGTGTACTAACCTTTCCCTATTTGTGATACTAGGCCACCCTTGTAGAGTCTCCAATTTCCAAAGCCTGAGTGTTCCGCTTTGCATAATTACTCGGAAGAATAATTTTTTGCAAACATCATGATTATCTATTTATATGTGAGAGCTAACCCTTTCCAACTTTTATAGTTCAGTCTTACCTCCACACTCCTTTTCCCCTTAACGGACCTCCTGTCCTTCTCTGACGGGTACTTTTTGGTACTCTCCAGTTTGTCTTACTCCTCATATTAGTTAGATCAACTCTTTTCACATAAAAGATTCATTTTGAGTTATAAATTTTTTAATTTTTTCTTTGCTTTTAGATTTAGGATTTATGGATAAAAAAAAGTCATAAAACCAAGATAAAACTTACTATCTACATGTTGGGGACCTCGTTAAGAGTTTTACCTCTGCATGGTAAATATTATCTTGTAGTAGTTGTTGAGGAAAGAAACTATAGCTCTGATACCACTAGAATCTCTCCACACTGTCATTGACCGGACCGGGGGAACGATGAAGAGACCGTTAGGGATGCCTTCCAATTTACTTGGGTGTCAGGGATCACCCAAGTGAAGTAAAAGTTAGGGCGGAAGCTACTAAGATAAGAGAGTAGTAGTAAGAGAGGGATGAATAAGAGAGATATATTCACAAAGAAAACTTCTTTATGGAAAGAAACTATATCTCTGATACCACTAGAATCTCTCCACACAGTCGTTGACCGGACCGGGGGAACGATGAAGAGACCATTGGGGATGCCTTTCAACTTACTTAGGTGTCATGTATCATCCAAGTGAAGTAAAGGGTTAGGGAGGAAGCTACTAAGATAAGAGAGAAGTAGGAGGAGAGGGATGCATAAGAGAGAGATATATTCACAAAGAAAACTTCTTTATTTTATGGAACAAGAGATGCTCAAAGGATGTGTGGTAAGGGATGAGGGGATACCCCCATCTTACAAGCTAAGGGACCTTATATATGCTCCACAAACTTAACCCTTAAGAAACTAAACTCATGGTTAACTAATTTAACCATGGTTGGACACTATTACAAATAGGGATGGCAACGGGTAGGGTATGGGTAGGGTATGCCAAAACCCGTACCTGTACCCGTAACCCCTACCCTATACCCGTACCCTTACCCGTACCCTTCAGGGTAAAAAAAATCATACCCTTACCCTTACCCACAGGGTACGAGTATACCCGCAGGGTACCCGCTTACCCGTTATTCAAATTATCAAATTAAATTTAAATAATAATAAAAATAAATTAATTATACATTATATTACAATCTTTAAACACATGTCCATAAATTCAAAATTACAAGTTGATATATATTTGTTTATCTTAAATTATATAATCACATAAAAATGACGTCTATTTAGGACTTAATGGTAACTCTACCTTTTGTTTTGTTCATGTTTAACCATCTTGGTTTTTGTTTAAAATTTTTCATATATCTACTATTTATATTTTATATAGCTTCAAATTTTATAAATATCTAGTAAGATTTTGAATATAAAAAACATTATAAGTAATTCTCATAAGTTATATCCAATTGATTTTTTATTAGTATCTTATTTTTTTCAGGGATGTTCTTATAATTTATAGAATAAATTATTATAAAAATTATTTTTTTATATTTGTTTATTTTTTTAATTTAATTATGATTCTTAATATATATCTAAAAATTCAATTTTGATAATATTATCAAATATAAATATATAAATTAAATAAAAATTTAAAATAATATATTAAGAGAAAATTTGAAGTATTATTTTTCAAATTAATCACCATCAAAAATAGATATTGAGTAAATTGTGAGTAAATGTTTAGTTTAATAATAAAAAAAATATATATATATATATATATATATATATGAGAGGTATATAGAGATAGATATATATAGATATGTACATGAGGGGTAGGGTAGAGGGCATACCTTACCCGACCCTGCACTGCTCAAAAAAACTAACGGGTAATACCCGTACCCGGTCAAAGAGGGTATTACTCTCTTTGACCGGGTACGGGTACGAGTATACCCGTCGGGTAGGGTACAAATTGCCATCTCTAATTACAGACAAGATACTTACCAAACCTTCCTACCAAACCATATGTATCAAACTTTCTTACAAAACCATTTACAAGCACAAGGTTTTACAACAGTAAAATCACTGTTGTTACAGTCACAAACCTATTTTAGACTTAATCTTTAAGCAACTAAACTCATGTTTAACTAACTTAAGCTCCACAAATTTAACCCTTAAGCAACTAAACGCATGGTTAAAATAACTTTCCGTGTCTCATTCTAGAATTTTTCATTTACTTGACTATTTAAAAAATTTATGAAACATTAAAATTATTTTTTCAAATTTATTTTTATATTTAATATATTTCTACAACTTCCAACAATTTATATACAACTACATATTTTTTTTAATATATTTGAAATATGAATAATTTTGAAAATCTAATATAATTTTTATAAATTTTAGATTAGTAACTAAATTTAACATTTAATTTTCTTAATCTATGTGGTTTAGTTTAATCTATGTGATTTAGTTAAAATGAACAAGTAAAAAAACCCAAATAAAGTAATTAGTATATTTATAGCACAAATATTTATCATTAATATATTTATTAATGTTATATGTTACAATTAATTGAAATAAGACATAGTTTGAGACATTATAAGAAACTCAACATCTACAAAAGGAACCAAAGAAACACGACCTACTATCCTAATTATAACAGGTGTCTCATTTTTATTGAGGAATTACAAAATTTTGGAATCATAACAAAGCAAAAACACAAATGGTGCTGTTTTTTTTTTTTGACAATTCTTTCTCACAAATTATGAGCGCCTAGGAGATAGCCTAGTAAATTAGAGAAGTGGCATGCAAAGAAGGAAATGAGGTGGTGCAGTGAATGCTATTTATATTTTCTGTATTTATTTAAATGATGTAAAAATAAGTTGCACTAAACATTGTAATTCATGAATCTTACGAAATTACGAAGTAAAAAACATAAATAATAGTCTAACATGTCTAAATTGATAATGTAATAATACATTAATAATAATTAGTTTAAATAAATATTTTATCCTACACACCCATACGGAAAGTCTATAATCGTTAGTAAATCTAATATAATATAATGTAACTGATTAATAATGATAAAAGGTTAATTGATTATTATATAATACTGTTATAATCATTAGTGATATATAATTTCCCTATAATTTTAATTAATGAATAATGTTTTCCATATTATATTATGTATAATTTTTGGTGAAAATTGCCAAAATAAACCCTCTAAGTTTGCAATATTGCCAAAAAGCACCCCGTTAGTTTTGCAATCCCCAAAAACTCATTCCTTTTAAGCTCTATGTTTTTTAAACCCCCAAAGAATGTAACGGATGTCAACGGAGTGATTTTCAAATTTTATGGACGAAAAATGCCCTTGCATGGGGGAGTCGTGGTCGCGACCATTTCGTGTATGAGAGGAAGTGGGGGTTTTCCATAGGGTAACCCCAAGAGACGAATTCTATCGGAGCCGTTTACTTGTTTTTCTCAACTCGCGTCTTGACTTTTTCCATTTCAAGTTGTGTCCGAAGTTGTCTCTACCGCATGACCTCTGTAATTGCTGACTTTTTCCCTTTCCACCGGTATCTCGAAGGAGAAGTCCCGCGCAAGTAGTTGGCATTTCATCAGTTTGAAATCTAAGGTATTGAGTATGGTTTTATGTTAACTATTTTGTTACAAAGAAAGATTTTTCGGTTTTGTTTTGTGCTCCTGCTTTTTGTTGGAAGATATTGAAGTCTCGAGGGGATTTCTACTGGGGTTTTTGTTAGTCTGCAGGGCAATTTCTCGGCTAGGGTTTTGTTTTTGTTTTTGCATTTTTCGATGCAGTATACACTATCGAAAATAGTTTTTTTCGATTGTTATGATTTGTGTAATATTTATAATGTACATTTCCCCTTTTCATTTGATATGGTTGCGCTTTTACAAATGAGGGTTTTACGTTTAAAAAATGAGATGTTACAATTTAAATTTTGTTGTCTCTGTTTAAGTATTGTTGTCTCTATTTAACAAGTGATATCTCTGTTTAAGAACTGAAGGTTACCGTTTAAAATCTTATATTTCCGCTTAAACATTGGTGAATACTGCATGTTGAATGTGTTGTTATTGTCGTAGGCTTGTGACTATGGCGGTCAACCTAGTTAATGGGCGATGCTATTTGACACCGGTAGTGGAGACCTTAGCTGAATTGAAAGATAACATGACCCCTCGACACTGGGAGATCATCCGAAGGACACCGTTTGCAGCATTCACTGAGCTGGAAGCTATATACCAAGAGAGGACCCTTCTTGATTCTCTATTGCAAAGGTACGATGGCCGCACCAATAAATTCAGGATCGGGGAAAGCTTGCTGAGTTTCAGGCCTCAAGATGTGGCCCTCGTTCTTGGTGCAACTTTTGTGCAACTTGTTCGGCAGAGGGGGAAAGAAAAAAATTTTGTCAAACTCCAGATGGTGTAACTCATGGGTACAGTAATCTTCCCAAATACATCATGCTAGGTTCCGAACTGGATCGTTGATTATGTTGATGATCTACCCGCCATGGGGCGATATGCATGGGCGCAGGCGACGCACAAGTGGCTTATGGAGGATATTCCACAAGCAGCCGCTCGAGTGCAAGATAGATGCGCCGAGAAGAAGACCAACACAGTGTATATTAAGGGTTGCTCTGTCGCGCTTAACGTCTGGTTTTACGAGCTGACCGGAACGGGAAAAAAAGTCCGTTTCGGCAAGATCCCAAGGATGCTGTGCTACGGTGAAAGTAGTTACCGGAAGCAAGCGACGGTAGAAACCAGCTTGTCATCGCTCGAAGAAAAAGAGGTAATAAATCATGGACAATGTTTAACAGAAGTCTTTAATGTTTAAACATATTATTTAGCGTTTAACTTTATTATTTACAGTTTAAAATATATTCATAAAGGTTTAAATATTTTGATCTCCGTTTAAATATATTCTATAATATTTAAATATATAAAAACTCTGTTTAAATATAGTTTTTATAGTTTAAACTGAATGATTTCGTTGAAATTGTTTGGTTTACATATGTTAGTTTCTTGAGCTGGTTCCGACGAATGCTGAAGAAGAAATATTTGTTGGGGCCAACCGACGGATGGATGCTATTGCTCCAGAACCACTTACTCGAAGGTAGGATGAGAGGGCAGCCTCTATCGTGCGCGCTCAATGCCGTTCTCCTACTTCCAGCCCACCACGCACACGCATTCCTTGATGCCGGAGAAGCCTTCCCCTACACTGACAGATTGCAACAACCCCCCCTACCACGACAACGACAGTGCCCCCAATTGTGGCGCCCTCCCCCGACCATGGCGGCTTTTTCCGACCGTGGCGGTGCCCCTCAATCTCTGCCGATCTGCCACCGTCCCCCGCATCGAAGGAAGATGATGCTGGTGCTGAACACCGTCAAGGCTCAACGACAATGCCCCATGAAGACCCCGACCGAGCAACGAGAGAGATGATCAAGGCCAATCAACACTGGGAAGAGACGGCTCGGAAAGTCTTTGTTCCGAAGAAGAAAAAATGGGTTGGCCAATCGCGTCTTAACAAATACGAGCAGGAGTTGATGAGGATCTTCCTCAACTGCCGTATGGATAGGTAAGTTTAAAGTTTTTATGATAGTGTTTAAATGTTTATATATTATCATTTAATTTATCTACTTAACGTTTAATTATTTATAATATCATTTGAAAATTGATAATATCATTTAAATATTTAGAATATGGTCTAATTATATCTGTCATCGTTTAACCTCAGCACTGTCGTGTGGAAGAATGACGCTGTCAGCACCACACTGGACAAATTATACACTCTGCTTGAGGGGAAGGAGATGGTCACAGATGATGTGATGGACGCCTTCGTCCCTAGTGGACAATCAATCCCATAGTGGGCTAGATGATCCCCTCTTGTCTTGATATGGGAAAAGGAAAAGACTTGCATAATACAAAAGTCGCTGAGCAAAGTGCCATATCCATACAAGAAGCGCGCCTCCATCACAAGACCGTTGGCGCTGTTTATATCAAAGCAGGACGACGCACATGAAACAACTATGGCTATGATCGGAGATGCTGTGCGCAACTTGCATGAAGTTCAAATTGTCATCCTCTCGATAATCATGAATGGCCACTTCCATGTCGCCATCCTTGACAATGATAAACAAGAATACATGCATTATTCTTCATGCGCGGGGTACAAAAAAGACGCGTTGGACATGGTAAGTTCTTTAATTATGTCCGATTAATAGTGTTTGTTATTTGATCGGTATTTTAATCTCAACTTGCATATCTCGACAGCGGTATCTATTCGACAATTGTGTCGATATGGAGTTCGGCGAGTCGGCGACCACAAAGTACCCACTCGTTCACAACATGGAAACCCCACTCAAAAACAAGGAAGCGTCGATTGCGCCGTATATGTCATGCGGTTTATCGAGCAATTACTTTTGGGGTGAGAAGCTATGGCTACCGTAGACAGACGTTCCTTACCTGAGATTAAAGTATGTTTCCCGCATACTAAAGGAGGGGAGGGCAGCCGGCGTCCATGAGAAAGGGGGGTCGTCAGAAGCGGGTTAAATTTTGTTTTCGAAGAACAGGACTTGTATATGTCAATGTCAATTTTGTTTTCGAATGTAAACCAGGACAAATTCAATTCATTGTTTTTGTTTTTGAAAACATGACTTGTATATGTCAATGTAAATTTTGTTTGTTTTCAATTGTAAAGCAGGTTAAATTCCATTCAGTTTCATTTCATTGTTTAATTTACAGTGTCATTGTTTACATTTCAGTTTAGTTGTTTAAATTTACCATCTACCATTTAAAAATCAGTTTGAAATATTTAAAATTACAGTTTCTATGTTTAAAATAACACTGTCTCTGTTTAAAAAAATGATAACACTGTAAAGAATAAGAGTTTAAATATGAAAAGTTGTCACTTAATTCAGATTGTTTCTCTTTAGAAGTCAGCTTATTTACAATGCCTAGTCGAAGACAGTTTCATTGCAAGATCTACGATTGTGACCGGATCAATGGCAGCGGTTGCAATGTAACTCGCGGACATCAAACGCTTGCGACTCGATCCTCTTTCGTCTAGGACGCCCAGGCTGCCTTCTTGTCATAGGCGGTCGCAAACGAAGCTCACGATTTCCGTCTGAAGGCTTGTCATCGTCGGGTATGGGGAATATAGCTTCCTTATACGCCAGTTTGTAATTGTTGACGGTGAAGTAGCCGCTAATAAATCGATGAACATTGGTGTCTGTCTGCATTATTGCAGCACAAGCATGATTGCAAGGGATACCATAAACTTGCCACCTTCGACATGAACAAGTTTTGATGGCAAGATCTACAGAGTTGCTGCACTGGTCGATCACTTCGTAACGATCATCGACACAACGACCAACATGAAGATTTCGGCTATCCTCGACAATTATCTCTACCTTCGAATGTATGTCTGGGCATAAGTAGGTCTCCCATTTGTTAGCTTGCTCACGCCGGTTACATAACATGCGCATCAATTTGAACCTGACAAATAAGGTTAAACAAAGATAGTGATGGTTAAATAATTGGTAAACTTGTTTAAACAGTATGGTAAATATTTACACGATTAAATTAATATTTAAAGTCAGACAATTGTAATTAAACAAATATGGAAATGTTTAAAGGGTAACACTAAATGTTAAGTGTAAATCAACATTCGCAGACCTTATGGAGTCGACCATTTTCGTCACCGGTAAATGACGAGCTTCTTTGATCGAAGCATTGAACGACTCCGCGATATTTGAATACATCTGACCCCAACGATCACCTCTGAATAGATAATTCGACCAATGTGCCATATCCGATTTATTAATCAACCAGTGATGGGCTTCGGGTGATGTGTCCTGCAGCTCATTCACGGTATCATAGAATTCTTTAGCCGTGGATGCCCACGCAATGCGAAAGCATATAGACCAGCACTCCTCCCTCAATGCCTTCCCAAGTTTGACATTGGCTTTCATAAAATTGGCCTCCAAATGTCGAAGACAGTATGCATGTGGCGATGAAGGGAAGACTCTTGCAATTGCGTTCACAAGGCCCTTGGACCTGTCCGACACGAAGGTAATTTCTCATTATAATCTCCTTCCTCGTATAAAGCATCGCCTAACTTGGATATGAACCAAGTCCAATTGGCGTCGGTCTCATTGTCGACTATACCGAAGGCGACGTGGAAAAAACCATTGTTTCCATCTTTCCCTGTGGCACCCAGTAGTGTACCCGATAGTTTCCAAGGAGGTGGGTACCATCGAGAAACAGCAGCGGCCTGCAAGCCCTCTTGAATCCCACAATACACGTGCTGAAAGAAAAGAATGCACATTTAAAACGATCACCGTCTCTTTCCACGATCGCAACACTGCCGGGATTTGTCTCAGCCACCTTATCCACATACCAAAGCAACAAGTCATAGCTGGAGATGTCACTGCCGTCGAGGACCACCCGGGCATGCTCTTTCCCCAACCAAGCCTGCTTGTATGGTATGTGGACACCATGTTCTCGCAACATGTCATTCTGAATGTCGATGGCCTTGTACAAGGGCCGGTCCTTGAGCTTCTGAATCACTCGTGCGCTTACCCATTTTTTGGTCGCTTTCGGATGTGACGCCGAACCTATTCCACCACCGCAAGTGTGTGACGGGTTGATTGTCTTGATTTTGAAAGTATTTTTATTATACTCTTTTGATGCATGACAAAATTTTGAAGTACGTCCCTGAAATGTTCAACACTGTCAAAACATTGTCCGATATCCAATGACAGCACATCAGAATGATCTGACGAGGAAGGAAGACATCCCACACTGTCAAGGTCACCATGGGGTTGAACCGGAGCGCTCGCAGAATCTGAATTCTTGCCAATACTTCAGTTAAATGAAAAGATCAATATGTTAAGCAGAGAATAGTCTGTTTAAGTGATAAAGTAAATATTTAAACGTTAAATTAAATAGTTAAACAGTGAACAATTAACTTAAATGAATAGTACAAGATTTTAACCAATGACTAACATACTTAAACAATAATGAACCTATACAACTGGATCAAATAAAAGAGAAGGAACTTACAACGAGTAAAACTCGTTTTCATTAGGATTCGACAATGGCACATTGTCTGTCTCGACAACAAGATCAACTACAGCGCATTTGAAGATGGAATGCACGTGACACATCCGCTAAAAGTCAACATCATTTTCTATTGGACAAACCATTTTATATCTATCGGGTGTGATAAACTTCACCATGACAAGGGAAACTTCGAGACCCCATCGCTCACATATCTCAGCTAACACCAACTCCCAAGAAGTCTGAGCCGTGAACATTAGCACTCTTCCCTCCCCGTTGTATCTAGCAATACCACAAAAAAACTCTCCATAATATATCGATCGAAAACCAAATCGTACAAACCAAATGAAAAGAAGAAGAAGAAGAAGAAGAAGAAGAAGAAGAAGAAGAAGAAGTAAAGAACAAACAACAATCAGAAAGGCCAACAAAAGTGCACAGTTGTATACATAGAGGTTAGACTAGACGTGATGTGATTGGGCGGTATTTTTCCCTCCATCCCAAGGGCAAAGGAAATATATGTCACTGTCGCGAGGAAGCCATATTGTCATCGTTCGAATGAAAGTTCTCACCTTATCATGAGTCTCTGTTTAAACGTTAAGCTTTTTATGTTTAAACCGATACCTATAGTGTTTAAAATAACGGTTAAATGTTTAAATAAATTCTATATCATTTAAATATTATGTAAACCATTTAAATATAGTGATTTAACTGTTTCAAAATATATGTTATTGTTTAAATTGAATGCTTTCACTGACATCGCGTTGAAGATGGGTACCTCCTGGGTCACTGTTTAAACATCTTTATGTATTTGCTTAAACACCATTGTCATTGTTTAAAGAGTAAATCGATTATTGTTTAACTTTTTGTTTTGTTTACAATGCCTTTTTTTGTTTCTCAAATTGTTTTTACTATGTCTCTGTTTAAATTTCATAAGTTATCACAAGTTGACAGTCAAATAAGTTTGTTTGTTTAAAAAATTTAAACGTTTACAATGGAGAATCTGATTAAATATCAGAAATTCACACTCAAATAAGCTTGTTTCATTTAAAATAAAACATTTACAACATTTACACCGTCTTCTCGGACCTTGGACACTCGCGATTCGACCCTCGTTCGTCTATTAAGATTTCGGTTTGACTCACCAAGTATCTGTACATTCGAATGCTCACGGCGGTTGCATAACATGCGCATCAACTTAAACCTGCACAACGTAGAATGCAACACATTAAAAAAGGTTAAGCAAACACATTCATAAAAACATCTATTAATCAATGTGTAATGGTTTGACTTAAGCGAAGATCCTGAGAGTTAAACACAGAATGTAATATTTGTACACTGACGAAAGGTTCTTAAATGGTAAGAACAATTCCCAAGTGATAAATATCAACTCCGTCTTAAAGGATGCTTCATGATCTTCCTCCTCTAGAGAATCCTCCGCAATCACGCAATAAGTGAAAACTTTCTTTTCTTACCCAAGTCGAAATGCCCGCTTAATTGCTTGCCCGTCATCCACCGCTGGAGAATCCTCTGCATTCAGTCAATTATGCGGGAATTTTGACTTGGGCAAGAAAATATAGTTTAACTTGTTGCATGATTACGGTTGATTGATTCTCAAGATGAGGAGGATCATGAGACATCCTTTAAGATAGAGTTGATCTTCGAATTTTCGTCTGACTCCAGCTAATATCATACATAAGAAGCAGATGATGAGGAGGAGGAGGACGACGACGACGAGGAGTGGTTGTCCATGGGAAGGGTTCTTCCTTGTCATTTATGGTGTGAATTCCACAAGCAGGTTGAGGCTTCATATCCGAGAAAAAAGTAAAACGCACAGTGGACCGAGATTGACTGATCACAACGAACAGGTGTTTCGGATATTTATGTTATTGTGCACAAGAATTAATGCCATCATTAATTCTTATGCACGGGATACCATAACCTTGCCACCTGCCACCTGCCACATGCTAACACTTCTGTTCAAACGAAAAAGATCAATATTTTACGCAGAGACTTTGAGAATTTACACGTTAATATAAATAGTTAAACAGATAAAGATAAATTTAAACGGAGACGACAATTATTAAACGAATTTCTAATATATTTAAACAGATAATAGCAAAGAGTTAAAGCGAGTATTTAAAAATATACAACTAGATAACCATAAAGCGAGAAGAACTACCATAAGCGAGAAGAACTTTTACAATGAAATGAACTCATTTTTCGGTGAGGGATTCGACAATGGCACATCATCCGTCTCGACAACAAGATCGACTACGACTCATTTGAAGATGGAGTGCACTTGACCAAACAGGATGGAAATCAACTTCATTTTTCCGTTGGAGAAACCGATTTATATATTTCGGGTATGATAAACTTCACCCGCACTCGTTTCTCGAAACAGATTTACATCTATCATTACCACAAAAAAACCCTCCATAATAAACACCCATGAGAATGGTGAAAATGATAGCAACGAAGAGATTTCTCACCGTATTATGAAACCGCGAATCGAAGTCGAACAAACCAAATGAGGAGAAATGAGGAGAAGAACAAGATGTAATGCAACTTCTAGGCATTGTCTATCAGAAACCAAGCAGAAAGCCCTTGAAAAGGTTGGACATGATGTGATTTGGGGCTTTTTTTTCCCACCATTTGCAAGGGCAAAAATGAGATTTCACAACATGGACCCATTTCAAGTGAACGGTAAGGGGTAAAAGAGAAGTTTAACACTAACGGAAGGGCTGTCCGGGGTGTGTAAAAGTAGGAGGGGGTTTTTGGAAAGTTTTGAAAAGTACGAGGGGTGAACAGTAATTTTCCCTAATTTTTAACTTATGGAATGTATGACTCATATATTTTGTCTGTTTGCTTAGTATTTATTATATTTTATACTAATATTCATCAATACTAAAACGTAAATTGTACATATGAGTAAAATAACAGTAGGAATTTAATAAAATAAGAAAATTAGTCTTATTAAGGAATTTTTAATAACTAATACCTATATACATCAAATTATTTTTTATTCAAAATTATAAATAAGTTCCGAGTTGACATATATAAATTTTTCATTTAGATTAATCATACAGAATGATTTAGAGATTAAAAATAATGCTTTTAATATATTTTTCTAAAAATAAATTTGTATCAAGTTAATTTTTAACAAATTACAAAAAAATATTTTAGGTTTAGGATTTCATGGAAAAAATGGTAAATAAAATTTGGGATTTATTCTAAACAATTTATGTTTTTTATACCAAAAAAATAGTTTTTAGTAAGGAATTTTTTTAATAATCAATATCTATATAATTTAAAATTACAATTAAAAAAATGTGAGTGCACATTTTTTTAAAAATTTTTTTATTTTAGTTATTTATGCAGAGTGCTTTGGTGATACGTACGCCCTAATTAATTGAATACAAATCAAGTTACATGGGATAAATTCTTGACTATCTTTGCATACACACAACCAAAAACAATTCATGTTTTTCTTACAGGTTTATAAGCATTCTATTTTTTTTCAATAAATAATAATTTAATGAGTTTTGATCATAATAGGAGAAATACCATATCAATAATAAGTAAATTATTCTAATATAGCTGATGAAAATATTTAAAATAATTTTAGATACTTATTTCTTACAAATGCATGGTAAATTAAATATTTAGACATGGGCATATTTAACCAAAAACTATTAAAATAAATTATTAAACGAAAGCTTTTGTGGCTAAAATGCACCCCATTACTATAGTATATGCCACAGGCTAAAATGCACTCCCCCAACACTTTGTTTTTTTTTTTTTCTTTCCTTGAAAAAGACTATGATGGCACAACAATAGAACATACAAAATATAAGGAACCAAAATAGTTAGACTTATATTTATCACTCAAAAAAATATCATTGCCTCTCCCTCAAAAATTGTTCTGCCAAAAGTCTTATCTAAGAACCAAGAGAACATAACTGTTCCAATAACTAACCACTAAGGAACATGGGTTGAGAGCTGCTTCACCACTTCGCCATGTGGCTATGTCTAAGAGAATATGATTCAACCGCCTAGTACAACTGCTCGATGTGACCATCTGCGCACTTGCTCTCGATCAAGATCGGTCACTAAGTCCGGACGCCATCCTGCACATTCGTCGGTCGTGCTCATGAGGGAGAAAAGTATTGACCACCTCCTCCACATGTCCAACCACTTCGGCAACCACTTAGAGCAACCGTTCGGGCCTCAACCCATCCACGACTTTGGCCATGTGCGGATGCCATTCCATACATCTCTCAGTCACGCCCAGCTACCTGGCCTGGCCGCGGCAAGATATCTCGGAGCTATTGATCACACCTGCCTGCCCACCCGGCAACGGCAAGATTTCTCAATCATGCCTGCCTTGCCCGCCAAACTGCGATAGGATTTCCCGGCGCTATTGGTCACGCCTACTTGTCCACCTGACTACTGCAGGTTTTCTAGGCCACGCTTACTTGGCCCCCTTGGTTGCAACAAGTTTTCTCGGCAACGTCTGCCTCGCCCTTAACTGCGATAGGTTTTCATGGCACTCTCAGTCATAGGCCCACTCAAATATGCTCAGAGGCCAAGCTTGACTTCCAGCACCAAGCATGCATGCTGCTGCCTTGCCACCTGCGCCGACTAACTTTTGGGCTTCCCATACTTAAAAAAAAATTCTTGGCATTCTTCATCTCGGCCAAGGCCACCTCTATAGTGCTGAGCTACTACCGGGTACCCTGTTAGGCCGTTACAAACCTCCTCCGCCCAAAGAACTTGACACCCTCGTTCAATCAAAAGGCATTCAGATAATTTGAAATTAACCTTAACAAATTATCCCATCATATAAGAAGTTTTCTATCTCGTCTAAGTCTTCAACTTCCTTTCCCTCACTCCCATAGCGCCGAAGTCGAAGTCATTAGACTTCACAACTTTATAAATCTTCGCCATCATTTCCTAATGATCTCAAGTAAAGTGGCAGCGACTCCAACACTGCCCCATCTGTACCTTGGCATGAGAACCCATTCCCCTGTCAAACAACATCTTGCTACCAACCTCCAGACTTTTTACACTACCTTTCATCTTTATTGTCTCTTAGATCTGCCTCAACAAGCCTGCCTTGCCAGAGACAGAGCAGTAGAGTCTTTTGCTTATTCTCGGCCAAGTGCCTTAGTGCTTGCTTTTGAACCGGGACCCTCCTACCCAACTTCAACTAACTTTACATTCCATTACAATAGCAAAGGGGTGATTATGCCCCATGGTAGAAAGAAACTAAGATGGTGTAAACTTACAATAAAACTCACTAAAAGAGAATGCAAACAAATTTTCTTTAAATGGTTCTAATTGGAACTTTGTTCTTTGGTAGAGTCCCTTGATACTACCCTGGCCTCCAAGCACAGTAACAAGTATCTAAATGTATGTATTTTATTATGTGTATTTTATATACTTAGCATGTATTTTATTAAGAATTGATGCCTGTTTTGTGCTTAATCGTGTATTAATTGCTTTGTAGGGTATAAAGAAGCCATGGAGAACATGAGGACATGATTAGGGCTGAAAAAAAAGAAAATCAGGTTTCGCAGTATTGTAGCGGATTACTACAGCTGCAGTATTGTAGTAAAATACTGTAGCTGAAGTACTACATCAATTTTATTGTAGTAGTCACTGTAGCACCTGATGATTTTTCTGAGGCTTGTTGATCCAGAGAGTTTGGCCTAAGTCATACAGTCTCCATGCGGCCTGTATGGACCCCGGTATTGATCACGGTATACCTCTAATCTTCAATATTTTGTGCTCCATACGACCTCTATATGGCCCCCATGTAGCTGGTATGACTCAAGAGTATAAAAGATGTATTCTAGGGCTGGAAAAGGGAGACTTTTGGGGGAGAGTTTGAGCCATCACTTGGAAGATGAGGTGAATCAAAAACGAAGAGATCTTTGAAGGTGAAGTTCAAGGGCTCTAGAGGCTTCAAGACATCATCACTTAAGGGGGAGATCCCCCATCGAGGAAGGAAGGAGTCTTAGGAGTGGGAAGCGGCCTTCGGCTAGGGGAAGCGTCATTTGGAAATCCTTTGACGGGGGAAGCGTTATTCGCCCAATCTCCATCTCCTTCTTCATCATTTCACCTAGGGAGTGTCATCTATAAACTCACTTTGTGTTTTGCTTTACATTTTCATTTACGTTTGTTTGATGGCACTAGACCCCCAAGGCCATTGGATGTCGGTGAAACTTGGGGGGTTCATCATGTATTTTGGATGATTGTTTCTTAATGTAATTGCTTGGGTTGATTTGTGGTTTAATCCATTGAGTTTCATGCTAAGAATTACTTATAGAGAGATCCGTGATTCTTCTTTGAGTTGTACACATTGATGTGACCTACTCACGTGTACTAGATCTTGAATGGATTAAAAAGAGAAGCTTGTACCGACATGCCAAGAGATTTGGTGTCGGTAGCCCTCCGTTGTTTAAGGGTAAACTTAGGTTTAGTTTACTCTTAATTCAGGATTTCCTTGTTCTTAATGCAATCGTAGGGGTGTTGATTAGGAAGAGATTCCAATCAACATTCATATGGGATTAGGGTTCAATCACCGAGAAATTGGGGCTGATCTAATCTAGAAACCCCTCCGTCCAAATCACCCTTGTATCTTGTATTTTTTATCCTTGTACCTTGATGACCCCTCAAGGAGATCCACAACCATAGGCCTTTGCATAGCATTGTTATTCTTGTAATCTCATTGCATATTCCTCAAATTTGTGTGGCAACCATGTATTTATTTTCTTGCATCTGGTAGAGTAATTTTCCTTACCTAAGATGTTGGGTTAGAAAATAGGTAGCTAAGAAGTAATAGTAGATCTTTAACCTCATGGAATACAATCCTTGTGTCTTTACATTAGGTATTACTTGGCGATCCCATACACTTGCAAGGAAGCAATCACACTAAATCTATTATCTGCGTCCCTTCCTTAGGACCTTGGAGTCAGGGACCGCCCCAAATCTAATCAACTCTGGTCCCATCCTGATTGCTTCCTAACAACTTGTAAAGAGTTCAACCAAGTTGAAAGTTTTGCATCACTGTCCTCCGCAAACAGTCATGGCGGCTAGTTTCTCCTACTTTGGACACTTTTTTGTTTGATGTGGTTCTTCTCAAATAAAGCAACATGATAATTTGGTATTAAGACTTCTCGCCTTGTCTAAAACTTCTCTTCCCATGTCTTCTCGACATCAGGAGTCTTCATTGAGTGATTCAAACAATGAAAATCCTTGCTCCGCTCAGACTTTTCCTTGGAAATCGACACCTCCCCCACATCGGATGTAGATGCATCATGAAAGTCCACTAAAGACTTTGCATAAGTAATGGTGGTTAACAAGTCCTTTACTCCTTATCTACATACCTTGATTTGAGCCTAAGGTTTCAGCCCTGTGAGAAAGTTTAGCAACTAGCCCTCTTCAAACATGTCATTGATGTCAAACAAAAGGGTTGTAAAATCCTTCACATATTCTCAAATGGTGCCCATTTGCCTCAACTTCTTCAAGGTCACTCTTGTAACACACCCGGTGTTGCAACGAAGGAACTGCTCTCTCAACCTCTTCTTCAACTTATCCCATGAATTGAAAGTGTTTCACTCGACATGGGCATCCTCTATGTGGCAACTCCTCCACCACAATTTGGCATCGATAGTAAGGTACATACCCACCAAGGAGAATTGCTAGCTTTTGGGGACTTAGGCCTTTTTGAAGTAATGTTTCATGTCCCAAAGGAAATTCTCTAAGGCCTTGGCATTACGAATGCCGTCAAAAGATAAGGGTTCTAACACCTTAACACACGTAATACCCTGTCCTGGGCTCGCACCAGGAAAGCCCGCATGTTTGAGAATATATTTTAGGAGTTACAACCTAGAGAGAACGACAAAGCTCGCTAATGCGACAAATCAAGTCTTCACGTCTTTGATAGAGAGCCATGAATCCATCTGCAAAGGATCCGACAAGGTTAACCAATCGCCCAATGATGTCTTCCAACCGTTCCATCAATAAACCCTGGAGTTCTCTAGTTATCATAGTTTTACTTATGGAAGGAATTGTAGTCAACACTTAGTTTTTTTCTTCCAAAAGACTATGATGGCATGACGCTGCCCATGCTCGTCGCCAACCAAGCCTTGCCTCATCACAATATCACAAAGGCAATGAAAGCAAAACAAGAGCACACACAAAAGATAAACAACCCAAAATACTTAGACTTTTTTCATCACTCAAGAATGGATCCCATTGCCTCTCCCTCCAAACTGTTCTACCAAAATCCTAATCTAAGAAGCAAGAGAACATGGCGATTCCAATAACCAACCACTAAGAAACATGGGTTGAAAGCAGCTTCACCATTTCACCAAGTGGCCTCGTCTATGCACTTGCTCTTGTTCAAGACCAGTCGCCACGTTCTAATGCCGTCTCACACATTTGTTGGCCGTGCTTGTGGGGAGAAAATTGTTGACCACTTCCCCCACGTGTCCAAACTACTTTGGCAATCACTTGGAGCAATAGTTCATGCGTTAGCCCACTCACGACTTTAGCCACACACGGATGCCACTCCGAACGTCTCCCGATCATCCACGTGTAGCAAATAGCCGATGTGTACACACCCACCTGCTTGATCATGTGCCTGTAGCATCTCACCTCCGCGGGAGTGCCCATGCCTCTTGGTTAAGCCTGCCCGCCATGCTTGAATATGACAAGATTTCTTGATGCTATCGATCATGCTTGCTACCTACCTAGCTGCGACAAAATTTCTTGGTCAGTCCTGCCCGTCTCGCCAGGTAATGGTAAGATTTCTCATTGTTATGGTCACACTAGCCAACCCAATCGGTTGAGGTAGGTTTTCTCAGACACGCTTGCCTGGCCCCCTTAACTGTGGTAGAATTTCTTAGCAATCTCGAACATGCACCCACTTGAGCATGCTCTGCTGTAGAACCCGATATCTAGCCCCAATAGCACCAACCAAGCCCACTACTGCCTTACACCTGCGTCAACCAACTTTTGTGCTTCCTATACCTAGAAAATTCTTAGCTCTTTTCCTCTTGGCCAAGACTACCCTGGTAACGCCGAGCTGCTACTGGGCACCCCGCTGTTCCGTTACAGTATATAAGCATACATTAATCAAGTCATTAATATTAATAGGTGGGGTGATGTTTATGGCTTGTGTTAAAAAATAATAGTAAAGGATATCATTATTAGATAATATCGCAAAATTAAATAACATCATCAAAGGCATGCAGAATCACTAATAAATTTGCGATATGATCTAATTATTTTTATAAATACCGCAATTTAATTAAAAGGCCTAAAAAATTACCTCTTGATGTTTGAAAACTTTTCCTTTGATGTGTTGAATTTGCTCCTCGGATTGTCGTAGATCTCCTAGCGCCGAATGAAAGTCCCATAGCTCTAGACCACACACCAGAATTGAGAGCCAATCTTCTCTTCTTCTGCAAATAGCGGCTAGGGTTAGAGAGGAAGAGAGAGCTTGGGGATTTTTCTCTCTAGAGAATTAATTGATTGATTCTAGGGTTAGAGAGGAGTCATATTTATAGAGACTTCATAAAACATGATAAACATTATTCAATTATGAAGTCCTATTGAAAATTTGAACTTTCATAATATGATAAATATTATAATAGAAGTTCTAATAGAAATATGAGTTCTAATGTAAATAAAACCACTTTTGTCTTTAAGTCCTTATAATTTTGATTAACCATTTGACTCTATCGAATTTAAATCAAAATTTAAGCTTAAGACAAAACCCCTAGGCCAATTTATAATTTCACTCATCCCATAAACTAAAATTGTAAATTGATAATTTTACCCCTGCACTCAAAACGGGATTGATTTTTTTTTAATTCCTTTAAGCCTGATTCAATAGGTTCATTTTGATTATCGTTGGGAGGATACCAAAGGACGTGGGTAACACCTAGCCAGCCCCATGGCCCCATGTTGTAACCCAATTGAACATGAATGAGTGGATCATTATGAACCTTTCCGATTATGATTCTATATGTGTATAAACCTTTCGTTTTTGTATCCCAACTGAGTGAGAGCTATGGTAATTGTCAAACTCACTGAACTCAATCATATGCAAATAAGTATAGTAAAGTGAGATTACCAAACTATTATTTATGTCCTATACAATTAGTTTGATTGCCTTAGCCAAAGTTTTCTAATCTTACATACATATAATCTTATAGGATACTAACTCGTTTACTTCGGAGAGAATGAATTTCTTCTTGGTTATCACTCATAACTGCAACTTGCCCAACATAGCCGAACTTTGAGGTCGACCCTACTAAAAGGTAAATTGAGCCTAATGACTTTAATAACAGACTAGACGTCACAAGCATATTGTGATCATAAAAATGTCATCACAATATTTATATGAACATCAAAATAAATGCCTATTAATAATAATAAGAATGTATAATACAAATGAAATTCCCTAATACAAGTATCCTAGTTGGCATTCAAGGGCATCCTAACACTAATAAATATTGAATATAAGATATGTTTATTATAATATATTATTACTTTATAATCTTATTTGATGTTAAACTTCAAGTCTCACATTGAATTAGTGTAGTTCATAATTAGTTTGCAAAAATACTAAAAATAGGATAGAGAATGCTTCAAGACAAGGAGGATTAGCACATAGATAAAATTGGTATAACAATATTAGCACAAGAAAGATATCATAATTATAAAAGGCATGACCGCATTGGTCAAAAATATATTCAGGAGTTGTGTGGTTGCTTGTCAGTGAAATTATATGCAAGTGCAGGTAGAGTATAAGTGAAAATACTGCATTTTAATTTACATCACTATTGTTTGGTTTGTTGTAACAAGAAATGATGTATTTTTTTTTATTTGTTTAGTTTGTTGTAAATTAAGGGGTATAGTTATCATATAGGTGGAATGGTAAGATTACCCTATTATCTATCATTAACACTAGTACATAATATTAATCTTATCTAACAATACCATAATACCTCACAATTTTCCATTTGCTTGGTTTCAAAAGGTGGTTTAACACTAGTACATAATATTAATTTTAGCACAGTATCATAATCCCTCACAATCTGTCATTTGCTTGGTTTTGTATGGTATTTTTTTAGTGGGTCGCACACCGACCCTTTCCTCTCATTACAAATAACAGCATTTTTCTTTTAATTTTTTTTTAAAACATTTCTTTTAAATAATCAAATAATTACATTTATTGTTTAATTCTCTCTATATCTATATCTATATATATAGATATTTGGTGTTTGTTTTTTTTTAAATTTATATGCATACATAAATGATTTTATTTTTATTTATTTTTGTAGGTTTTATTTATTTTTTAACTTTATTTATTTATTTTTATTTTTATTTTAGTTTTATTATTTCTTGCTCTACATATATAGTGTTTGTTTGTTTTCTTATACATATATATATATACACACATACTACCAAAATCCCTCCAATATTATTATTTGCTTAATGCTGATTGGCCTGTAGTTTTCTTTTTTGGAGTTGAGTTGATCACACACATCACCTTCTCTTTAAATACATATATGATATTAATATATAATATTAGTATCAATATATATATATATCATATGCTGACTAGTAATAATATTTTTATTTGCTTTTACTTTTTTTTCTTAATTTTTTAATTGTTTTTAATACATTTAAAGATGTAGGCATGATTTTGTGTATTTTAATTTTGCTTTTGTTGTTTGTTTCTATTGTTTTTGAACAATAAATTAAATAAATAGATATATTGTGTTTTTAGTTTAATTTTGTTTTTTTGTTTTTCATCCATATATATGTGTTTTTTGTTTTTTATTATTTGTATATTATATTATTAGTTATTTTTTTATTATTAAATTTTTTAATAATATTGGTTGTTGGTTAGTTCTTTTTGTGTGTTTTTTATTAAGTGATTTTTTAAACAATTGGGATCATTAGATGAAGTTCATAGCGTAAGCATGGCATCCATACTTATTATTATTATTATTATTATTATTATTATTATTATTACTTACTTACTACCGTATTATCATTGTAAGTTGCTTTCTTCCAAACAGTCTCTCCCATGTTTACTTTTCAATTTTTGTTTATAAGAAATTACTCTTAATCCTACTTGTTAAAAGAGGCCATTATGTTTTTGAAATTTCTGAAAATGATCTTTGTGGGATAGAGGGAAAATGTTATGAAGATGTAGGGCCGCAACAAAAAATTAAAACTAGCACTAGAAAACTAAAAGACACACATATATTACATGGAAACCCTATAAATAATTAAGATAAAAATCACGGGAAAAAAATAGAAAAAAATTTTACTAGTGAAAAGGATTCTAAAAGTTACAAACTCTCTAATAATAAGGAGAAAACCACTGCTTTCTCTTATACTAGAAAAAATTCTACCTCTCTAAATAGTTTTTTTCCCCACTTCCTCACTCTCACTATCTTTCTTGCACTTGGCTGTGATAAATGAGCTTCAACCTTTGCCTTTTTATAGGTAGTTGTTCCACAAACCTCAATCGCCATTAGTGACTTTTTTACAACTTTTATTTTTTTTTAAATTTTAAGGCTAATGGCTTTGTGAGAGTTGGTGAGCCAATGTTTTTTAATGCGTATTGTTTTTGACTAACAATTCTCTCGCTTGAAAATTTGATTGAAAGTCAATCAGATTTTTACATCATTTTTTCTACGTTGCCACTCAATGTTGCTTATGCTTTTGTTAGGCTATAGGAGGATTGTCATCATATGAATTTGTTAGCATTGATTGATTTTGTTATGAAGTCTGCTAGTTATTCTTGGTATGAATCTTTTGCATGTCCACCATTCCTTCTTCCACTTTCTTATAAAAGAAAGTGGTTCTAAACTTTGATATGTCTTGTCTTTGAATGAAATGCTGAATTTCTTGCAAGATGCAAGACACTCTAGTTTTTACAATATAGAACAATGTTCTCTTGTTTGTGCCCAAATTCCTCCAATACCATCTTCAACCATACTTCTTTCTTACCATCTTGTGTAGTTGCCACATACTCTACCTTTTTTCGTTGATATAACCATGACTGACTATAGTTATGAAACCCAACTCATAGCTTCTCCTATTAGTGGGAACACATATTCTGGAGTACTGGATTTGCTTTTATCAGCATCACCTACATAATTAATATTGACATATCCATTGACAATAAAGTTTGATCTCCCATAATATAATGCAACATCTAAGGTTCTATTTACATATTTGAGAATCCTCTTGACACCAGGATTCACCATGTACCAACTTATAACTCCCATTGCATGTGTAATGTCTGATCTTTTACAGGTTATGGCAAACACTAGCTTTCCCAATGTTGATGTATATAGTACAAGAGACATCTCCATCTTTTCTTCTTCACTGCTAGGACACATACATGAGGACAACTTGAAATTAACAGAAAGTGGGATTAAAAATTGGCTTACACTCTTACATGTTAAAGTATCGTAAGATCTTATTTAGATAATTCTTTTGAGAAAGCCAAATCTTTCTATTATTTCTGTTGTGGTGAATTTACATCCCTAGGATCTTGTTTGCAGGTCTTAAGTTCTTCATGCAAGGGTCTGCATTGAAACTACTGTATCCAAGGCTTATGATGAAAGAATTAAATCTCTTATGCTAATATCCGCGTGCCTGTTTTAGACTATACAGATATTTGTTTAACCTATAAACTAAATTCTCTTTATATTTTTCTTCAAATTCTTTTGGTTTGAGCATATAAATCTCCTCTTTATGATCACCATGAAGATATGCAGTTTTTACATTCAATTGCTCAAGATATAAATCGAATGTAGCACATATTGCCAAGACTACATGGATTATAGTGAGTCAAACCATAGGTGAAAATAATTTGTTGAAGTCGATTCCTTCTTTCTAAGCATATCCTTCAACCACCAATCTAGTACGATATCGATCCACTTGATTATCACTATTGTGCTTGATTTTGTATACCCATTTATTGCTAATGGGCTTCCTATCTAGAGGTAGTGACAGTAGTTCCCATGTCTTATTTTCATGAAGCACTTCAATTTCTTCTTCCATTGCCGCTATCAACTAAGATACTTCTAAATTATTCAATACTTCTTGGAGAGTTGATGGCTCTCCATTCTTAGTTAGAAGACAGTATACAATATTACTCTCCACAATATAGTTACAATGCCAACTTAGTGTCTTTTTGGTACTAATTAATCGTGGAATTTCTGGAACTTTAGATTCAACTAACTTTTGTACCTCATACTATGGTATAGCTTCAACTTCCTTCTCCACCTAACTCATGTAGTATCTTTGTTCTTTTTTGAAGTGCTATCACCTTATGCTTGTTCTTGTTCTTTATATTCTATTAAGATAACATCCTTTCTAATGACAACTTTGTGGGTAGTGGGATCCTCTAGGCGGTACCCCTTTACACCTCTAGCATATCCCAAGAATATACGTTTCCTAGATTTTGGATCAAGCTTTGTATTTTCTTAGGTATTGTGCATCACATACACATGACTTCCAAATATATGAAAATTTAAATAGTAAATTGGCTTACCAGTCCATATCTCCATTAGTGTCTTCAACTTGATTGCAGTTAATGAATCACGATTCACCACATAACAAAAGGTGTTGACTGCTTCTACCCTAAATTTCTTATCTAGGCCTGCAACTCCTATTATCGCTTTTGTTCTTTCCAACAATCATGGTCATCTTCTTTGTTATTCCATTCTGCAAAGGAATGTAAGCTGTAGTGAATTGTCTTTTGATGCCTTCTAGCTTGTGGAATTCTTCAAATTTTTTACTAGTGTATTCTCCTTCATTATATATCCTCAAGCACTTGATCTTATTACCAAATTCAAATTCTATCTGCGCTTTGGAAAATTTGAAGACTTGAAACATATCTATCTTCCTCTTGATAGGATACACCCAACATCTCCGAAAATATTCATCAATAAATGACACAAAATAGTTTTCGTTTCTTAAGGATGTAACTGGTGCTTGCCCCACATTAGAGTGAAATAATTCTAGAATTGCTTTGTTTTTGGAACTAGATGTGTTAAACTTCAGTTAGTGATGCTTGCTTACAATATCATGCTCACAAAAGGGTAGTGTTACCTTTGTGAGACCAGGAAGTAAATTTTTCTCTATAAGAATCTCCATTCCTTGTGCTAACATATGTCCAAGTTTCTTGTGCCATATCATTGCGCATCTTTCACTTGGACTACTAGTAGCAATTGAAGCTTCTCTTTCTTACAAAGTCTCTCCCTTCAACATGTATAAATTTGTAACTATCTTATCTCCTTTCATACATACAAGCGCACCCCGAATTACCTTCATGATCTTGTTTGGACTTCAATTTGGCAACTAAGGTCATCAAGTTATGCAATAGACAACAAGTTCTTCTTCAAGCCCTTCATATACCAAACTTCTTCAATAGTCCATGTTTTGCCATCATACATCTTTAGTTTGATAGTGGCAATACTAATGATCTTCAGGGCCTATCATTGCAGCTCTACGCAGATCCCTTAGAGATAGTTTCATAGTGATGGAACTATTATCTTCGGGAGGTCATATGAAAAGAAGCTGTTGAATTGAGAAGCCACACATCAGCAAATCTCTTCCCGATAGTTGTTGAAGCTTTACACACCATAAGATCTCTATCATCTGAAGTGTTTGCAACATTTCCTTGGGGATTAGAATATTTCTTATTTAGATTCTAGCAATCCTTTTTCAAGTGACCTTTCTTGCCATAGTAGTAGCACTTGAAAGTCTTCTCACTCCTTGATTTTGTTCTGCCATGATTATAACCCCCACTAGGCCCATGTTTTGTTAATATTCCTCTTATCACCGTCAAGGCATTTACTTGTTGTAAACTTGAAAATTTATTCTTGCACTAACTCTCTTCCTCTAGAATAGTAGTTGTAATGTCGTCGAAGACTACAATGTCTGTGGGGACATTATTTATTAAGTTAATGTTGAGTTAATTATATGAATCTAGTAGATTTTCAAGTAAATGTTCTGTATATTTACTTGAATCTATTTTATGTTTAAATGATGTGAGTTGGGAAAATAAAGTATTCAGTGTGTTTAGGTGCTCCCTTATTAAGGTTGATTCTGCCATACGCAAAGAATAGAGTTTTTTCTTAAGAAAATCTTGTTATGGATTGATTTGGCCTTGTACAACTTAGTGAGGTGATCCCAGTTCTCCTTCGTCATATACTTCTCTGCTATGCTTGATCAAACTCCATCAGTAAGCGTCAGATAATGATTTGTAATAGTGTTCTCCTTAATCTCATTCCACTTCTCATCTTTAACCTCAGTTGGTTTTTCACTGATGGACACCAAATAATTATCCTTCCTCAGGATTGCCTTTATCTTTAGCTTCCATCATGAGAGATTACTGCTACTAAATTTTTCAATTTCATATTTTGCCGCCATTGCTTCTATGTTGTACTTCTTCAAGGACAATAACCAGTTCCTTTAGCCTGTGAATAATAATCTAACTAATTTTCTGATGTTGAGGATCCACTTATAGTGGCAACCATAAAAAATATATGATAAGTACATATACACACCTAGACGTCACTCTAATACCACTTGCTATGAAAATATATGACTAAATAGAGCTAGATTGCAGTAAATAAATAAAAAATAATACTAAAAAATAAAAGATGCACAGATATTATATGGAAAACCTCTAAATAGTTAGGATAGGAACCATATGCAATAATAGAAGAATTTCACAAGTGAGGAAATTCTAGAAGTTACAAACTCTCTAATAATAAGGATAAAGTCCACTACCCTCTCTTATACAAGAAGAAATACCACATCTCTAAATAGTTTTTTCTCTCCCACTTCCTCATTCTCACTTTCTCTCTTTCACTTGGCTATGATAAATGAGCTCTAACCCTTGCCATTTTATAGGCAATTGTTTCACCAACCTTAGCCGCCATTTGTGGCCTTTTTACAACTTTTAATTCTTTTTAAGGTTGATTGTTTTGTGAGAGTTAGTGAGCCAATGTTTTTTGGTGTGAAATTTTTTTAACTAATAGAAAGTTTGTGCCTAATGTATCATGCCTTTTATTATGGGGAATGGTGATGCACAGTTGACATGTGAAAGAAGCCACAAGGCACATGCTTCTTCTTCTTTCTTCTTCTTTTAATACCTTATGCTATTCTTCTAATTGTCTCTTAGTTTTCTTCTTTCTTTATTTTCTTTTGTGAAACCTCACGTATAGGAAGCATATGTAACTCTTCTACCTCAATAATGCTTTACACCTACATTATAGACTCCTTTGGCTATAGAAATACCATACATAGTCCATGGGAGGACCCGAGGAAGTCACTATCTAGAGCTATTGTAGGATTTATACAAATGTAAAGACAAGGGCAATGGATAATCCCACAGAGAAATCACGTGAAGACATGCTTTATTCTTTCATTTTGTCATAGGTTTCTTATAATTCGTGTTGTTGACTTCTTGGGTTGGGTAAGCCACTATCATCATAGGTTAACAATGAAAATGTTTGTTTGCTATTGCATGATATAAAATAAGGATGACTCTAAGAGTTTATTATGTTGACCTAGCTTATGGGAGATAGTTTTAGGTGAAATCTAGGTAGTCAAAACCGGATCGGACCTTTGAACCGAAGAAGACCAAGGTTCAAGGGTCAAGAAGTCTGACTGTAGTCTAACCGTGTCAAACCGGATTTAATAAATAAAATTATAAAAATATAAAATAAAATATATTAAATGATTTTAAAAAAAATCTAATGATTCCAAACTTCCCATCAATGAGTAATAAAAAAAATCTTGATGAACAGCAACAACAATCGAGCATTCTCATCCTGGACAATAGCTTCACAGAGAGATAAAGCTATAGGAACTATGTTCCTGTACAAGAATGGTGACTATGCATCCATATCCCCATGTCCCTGTAAACATACAAGGATCTATATATATATATATATATGTATGTATGTATTGATAATCCATGCATGTGCATGCATGCATGCAAGTATGTAAAATGAGTTTTTACATACCTAATTAGAAGGAGAAAGGGAGGAGGGGAGAGTGATTTGTTGGGACTTATGGGATGATAAGTGCTTGTGCGATATGAATGCGAAGCGTTCATTCCTTATGTTGAGCATTACTTTTCTCAGGTTTTACATTAATATGTGTGTTTTTATGTTACTTTTACGCAGGTAGGGCTGTGAGGCCAAGTATGAAGGAAATAGGCCAATGTGGATCATAACGCACCTATTTTGAAGGAGATCTTGCTAAGGTTCAAACGGGAAGACATGGGATAGGTGTGAGATGCTAGAGTGTGTACCAATCTCCTCACATTCGAGTGAGTACATCCATTTGGAGGGGCACAAAGGCAGTCACACTCGAGCATTCCGTCTTATTCATACAAGAACAAGAACCCCACCAACATATATATCATTGAAGAAGCAAGTGATTCACGACGTGAACGTGTGCCCGCTTATGCTACCCCGATGAAAGTATGGAATTGGGAAGTTATTCGGTCGAAGACGCTAGCAGAGCAATCAGCAAAGTACCATCATGAGCAGAATGTTCACAACCGCCGAGAAATCGGAGAAAGCAGAGAATCCACACGCGGTGTGGAAATTGTCCACGCCTGTGGAAATTCCATGACCGGGCGCTGTAGCGCCCACGCCTCGTGAGTTGGCCCGATTCCATTCTATTTAAAAGCTGATTTAGCCCCGATTTTGGTATTCTTTTCTCCATCTTTTCCCCAACTTGCGAGAGGGCTTCGGCTAGGGTTTCGAGGGGTATTGGCCAAGGTTTTGGAGAGGTTCTACGGCTCTGACATCGTGATTCCATTAGGAAGAAGGTTGGTAGGGGAGCTTCGATCGAGGCGTATCCTATATCGGACGAAGGAATCCTTGGACGACAAGTAGAGGACTTTCCACAAGACCATCGACACGACCATCGAGGGGGTTTCTTTATGGATTCATTGCTTTTACATTCTATTTTTTTGATTGTACTTAGCTCCATGGAGAGCTAAACCCCTAGTGGGTACTTGGGTGATTGTGAACCCTCTGATGTATTCGTTTCATTGAACTTCTTTATTATGCTTTCAATAAATTGATGTTTATTGTGAGTTCCAACCTTGAATGCTTGATTGTATGAATATTTCCCCTAGAGTGATACTAGGGTTGAGAGTTCTTGTTGGTAACCTTGTGAGTGAGTGACACACCACGAGCGTTAGACAAAGCTAGGTTGGAGAGGGTTGAGAGGGTGAGTCGAGAGGTACAGGAGCGTCCCCTTTCCCCTCCGACGTGATAGATTCTACCTCCGTTCCTTGAGTTCTTTGCGGCCATAATAGAGTGAATGGTCTAAGGGATGAACCTCCGCTGGGGCCTAGTTGCGCGTGCAATGGAGTGAAGCGTTGAGGTGATCTTAGTATCTAGGGCTTAATTGTGGCTAGGGGACCTTCCGCCTTGACCAAAGGGTTAGGTCTAAATCTAGGAAGAGATTTATCACTTGGAATCCCTAGAGCTCATTGCAACTCTATGCGAAAGTGCAGGTGTTGAGATTGTTCGATTTCTCCTCCGGGACATGTATAGAGTTAGGCATAGTTAACCTTAGATTTGGGACTATGTATGTAAGGATTTCCACGACTCACCATTGCATTGATTAGGAAGCATAATAGAGAGTTCTTGCACTTGAAGCGATTATCCTAGGTGAAGCATCATCCGAGTACCCCATCTTTATCGATTGCCTTGCCTCCTCCTTACTTTGTTCTCTTACTTGTTGCTTTTAATTTCTGAGAATTGAATCATTACCACACTTATCATTGTTGATACTCCACATAGCTAAGAATCGAATTAAGTGTCTTTACTCCCTACTCCCTGTGGATTCGACCCCGCTCATCTGGGATTATTACTTCGACAAACCCGTGCACTTACGGGATATAAGCAAGGGGACCTTGTCATGGGAGATGAAGACGTTGAGATTGTCACAGTAGATGCCAACGTGTTCATTAGGATTATGGAAGAAGATGGTGGCTTGGATGATGGAGGAGAGGGTGGATGAGGAGGAGAGGTTGAGCGGGATGGTGTCTGTATTTTGGATGATGAAGCGAGATTTTGTCGGCCAGAGAGCCAACCAGATGATGAGGATGATGAAAAGGATGATGAGAATTATGACAAAAAAGGCGGCGGTAGATCTTGTCACATTTGCACTCATAGTCTTTAGACATGGCTCAGAGGTAGAGGGTTGGAGAAGAATATGAGCTTGTGTAGTGGGAGCTGTTAGAACGAATAAAGAAAGCTTTAACTTGAAAGTTAAAGACCATGTGAACCGTCTCGGTTCATCTTGTTCTCGGTTGAACCTGCCAGTTCATCAAGTTTAAGAACAGTTTTTTAACTAGCTGATTTTGTGGCTTGAACAGGATCGGCCTAATCCTGTGTTCTGGTCCAACTGGGTCAAATTGGACGGTTTGACCTGGTTTTGATTACCTAGGGTGAAATATGTTAACACTTTGGGCCATTGAAGCTCCCTTGGGAGAGTGAAGTTTGCCTTACTAGACAAGCACAAAATAATGCTTCCTATTGAGTTAGAGATAAAATTTCAACATAAGTGCAATATATACTGCATGTTGTTGCAAACGATGGTGCCAGCACCAACACAAGCACCAGCACCAGCACTTGCTTTGCAGGCAGGCGAATCGACTAATGAAACCAAGGGTTGACAGGGTCCAAGTTTGATGACTTTATTATGGCTTAATAGTTTTTGAATTAAGCTATAAGAATTATGTAATTAGCTATGGAAAGTGAGGTAATTAGAGGGCATAGTTTGTTTGAAACCAATATAATGTGTGAAGGAATGTATTGGCACATAATGTGCTTGTTACAATGTTTGAGAGGGTTGTTACAAATCTCAGGGGTTGTTACAATCCATTATATAAGGGATAATGTAATTATTGGAGGACAAAAATCATTTCCAATTGCTTCACGCTCCTTCTTCTCCTTCTTTTCTTCTCCACCATTTTCTTTTCTCCTTATTTCCCTAAAGCTATAGCTTTGTAATTACTCAAAATCTCCCTGGCATCACCTAGAGCTAAGTGAAAATGCAACACAAATTCAATAAGAATGTGGTCAACTTGACAATGAACATAGTAGAAGGACCCTTGGAGGCTCCCTCCAACTTTTTGTTACTCTCATAAATATTGCATCCATGTGTTCCTATAATTGATGTAAGTTCATGTTATTAGAATTATGTTGTGTATATTCTAAATTACACATTAACTGTATCTGACTACATCAATCAGATGTACCTTATCCCACTTATTTTGTAGCATTTCATCTTATCTTTAAATGTTTCCGCTTTTTTTACAAGGTTTCCATTAACTTTTACTATTTATATTTATTGCTTTGTTTTATTCCATTTATTAATTTAATTTACTATCTAGTGATGATTGTCATTGAATAGGTTTTGCCTCTTAACTAATATATTTGTCATAATTTGTGATTTGTGACCCACCATTGGGGATCCAATATCACAAAACTTGTCATACAACTGAGAAATGTTGTTATCTCAACAACCATATGTTGGACTCCTAACTATCACCAGTTTCTCTCAATTATCCAAAATGGCATCAATTGGAGTTGGTAAATGGTTCTTACTGCTAAACACTTCAAGAAGATGCTCCGTAATTATGCTATTAAACATAGTTTTGACAACTCCTATCCAGTGGTTTTGCTTAAAGTATTATCATTAGTTGGATTATCTTAAGAGTGAGATGGAGTTTAGTCTACTCTAGCAATTCTTGCTTGTCAATTGAATTCTCTAGCCACATTGATAACTCTTAATGGCTATATACAACTGTATATGGTTTGAACTCTTATTAACTTGAGGTGAAATTCTGGAATAAGATTCATTTAATTTAAGGAGATTTAAAGCAACTACTACTTTCCTTAACCTATTTAGGGGACTTCAATTTCTCAATTCATGATAAGAACAAAAATTCCCAATCTTAAATATATTGACTATATCTACTTGCTTGCTTAAGAGCTTGGCCATATTCACTCTTCCTTATTAAGTCATGGTTTCGCTTAGACTAAAGGACTATTAGGCCCAACTTAGATCCAACTTAACCATTTTCTAGTGCCACATGATTGGTTCCTATCTACCTTTAAATTAAGGAGAGAATCCTCTTTGTGACTTGAACTAGGAGTTACCTTCAAGCAGAAAGAGATCCATTGAAAATAGTATTGTTGCCTTAGTTAAGAAAAGGGACTCAAACACCAAAATGTTCCATTTAGTTGCTAATTTCAAGCCAAACCACATATTTCAAATCCTCCATTACAATTCATAGATTATAGGGGACAATAATAGTGTTGTTGTCTATAAGCACTTTTATAAATAATTTGAACTAAGCATATATTTCACTGCAAGACCAACTGGTGGACAATAATAGTGTTGTTGTCTATAAGCACTTTTATAAATAATTTGAACTAAGCATATATTTCACTGCAAGACCAACTGGTGGAGGCTATTTATTGTCTTATGTCATCGACACCAAAGGTACATTAAATGAATGTAATTGGGATATAGATGAAATATAATAAAATTTTAAAGCCTAAGTTGACTTCTTGTTCATTGAGGCCCCTTTCATACTTACCGAAATAAAAAATGCTATTTTTGAGCTACTGAGACACCTCACCTTAGTAACTTCACTATCCTTTTGTACTAAAAGAGTTGGAATATCATCCATCATGATCTGGTAATGCTATATAATCACTTCTACCATAATCATGTTAATCTCAAATGAATTAATTTGGTAAACATTGTTGTTCTTACTAAAGTTGACTCAATAAAATGCAACCCAAATTTCTAACTTATTGGCCTAATTAATTATTCCCTTAATATTATCTCTAATATTTGGGAATCCAAATAAGGTAAAGTTGTTAGGGTGTTACCTGATTGTACTCAATATGCCTTTCATCAAAGGTAAGATGTAGAAATCATCATGTAGTGTTTTCAAAATTAACTTTACTTAAAGTTTTGACATAGTTGAATTGGGATTTTTGTAGAAATCCTAGCTAATAATTTTTTTTTCAAACTAGTTGAATTAAGATTATCCTTTCTTCTTCCAAAGTAAACATTCTTGTGAATGGAAGCACTTTACGATTACATTCAATACTTGAGAGGTTTAAGGTAAGGGGGCCCTTTGTTCCCTCTTATTTGCCTTGATCATTAATACCCTTAAGATTATGTTTATTAGATTTATCCGTGGGTCTGACTTGACTAAATCTAGTAGACAACTAGATTCAAAGTTACCTAAGCCTCGACTTAACTTGATAATATGGGCCTTAAATTTTACAAAATCCCACCAAGATTTGCGTCCTTAAAACCTAAGTAGTCAGATTTGGATTGGCCTAGCCGGTTCAACTAGAAAAATTGGTAGCTATGCCCCATTAAACCGAGCATGAAAAAACCTGGTGCTAACTCGGTAACCCGATCGGTTCAACCATGAACCGGTTGACTTGGTCAGGTTAACCCGTTCATAATGCTAGGGTTTATTTTTGGCAATACTTAATACTTTTTATTATTATTTCTCATTAAAACCACAAAATCATATGTATACATTTGTCATTTGCATTCCAAATTAAATCATCAAAACAAACACAAAAAAAACTAGAAAAGAGGGGAGCGTACAATGATGGTGGAGCAGAGGAAGTCCTTGAACGCCACATGAAGTTGGAGTAGCGCAAAACCGGTGACCGGCCTTTGAGAATCGGGAGTAGCGAGTCACATCCCTTCGACGACCCCATTGGTCCGTATACGCCAAGTCTAGGTCCTTTTCCACCTCCTAGGCTACTCCAACACCCACATTGGTAGCGATACCATGTAACCCTAGCACAAGTTAAAAACTCATTAGACTCTCATCCTAGTTGTACGATTAAGCTTGGATGGCTATGATTTGTCAATTAGAAAAAGATCGGCGTGAAGATTTAAATAGGTGGTGCACCATTTCCATCAGTCACGAGAAGAGTCACGTGATTCGTAGTAAATTAATATTAATTTTCAATCTCTAATTAATAAATAGAATTACAATATATATATATATATCATAAATATAACGGCAAAAATTAACTAAATCCAATTTAAAATAAAATTCGTTCATATGTTATGATAAATACTTTATAGATATTTCATTATATTCAAAACAAATAAAATAGTAAATGAGTGTAATTTCATTATCAAATATAAAAATAAAAATATTCTAACTAAATAAAAAAATATAAGAAATAAAAATAAAACTCAGAGATCGATAAGTTATATAATTTTTGGATAAAATTTATCATCTACATAAAAAGGATAAGAATTAGTGAGTAAAATTTTTTATCAATTCTAATAAAACCAACCAATAAACAAATAAATAAATAAATATCAGCAAAAATGAAGGCTAGAGAAGTTCAATAATTATATATCGATACATTAATTTGGTCACTAATTCACAAAAAACAAGAAAATTAATGCCATAATTAGATAACACTAATGTAACAAACAACAACTTGAATTGTTTTTAGTCTAACTGAACTCCTCATATAGTTGATGAAAATATTTTCAATTCTAAAAGCTGTCTCTAAAGCTACAGTAGATATAGGAGTTACCAAAGTATCACTGGCCAAAAGTGAAGGTTCATTATACTTTAGAAAGTTTTTATTTTAGTATTCTTAGATATTAATATCACTAGTCAACTTCAGTGCTCTTTCCTCCTGGTAGTGATCCAATTGTGGATTTTCACTTGCAGCTTAAGATTTACTTAGATACTCTTTATAATTTTTAGTCTCATTACAACTATCAAGTTTAACCCTAACAACATTAGAATCTTACAAGAAAAAATTAGCCCTGTAACAGTTAAACGTTAACCAAAGATAAAAATTTAAATTTAGAGTTCTTTAAAAGCTCATCAAATAAAATTATAAACATATTAAGAATAGTTTGTATAAACTTTTAATGCATGACTACCATAGAGTTTAGTATAACAATAATCTACATAGTTCAACTTGTAAAAAGTATTTAAAATGGCATCACAGATAGCATTAATCTATACTCGGTCCAATGTTTATTGAATTCTTTTGCATCTTCTTAACCATAGGACTCAAGAATGTATGTCGACCTTTAACAATGCTTATAAAGACATGGTGAACTTTCCAAATCCTTCTAAAATAAATATTTAAAGTGGGATATTTGGAACTAGAAAACATACAAGTTACATCACAAAAAACTTTTAAAAATTACAAAGAATTTGAACATCTCCCCTGTTCTCATGAAAATGTGCAAAAATAAAATTTTTTATCTTGTTATCCCCAATACGCAAACACATAAATTTCTCAATTACATTCAAGTGAACCTTTTCTATCAATTTCATTGATTTTTTTTGTGTTCACTAGATTTTTGCTATGTACTTTATTCCATCAAAGACTTTACTAACAACATCATTAATGAGTCCCAAACTAGCTAGAATAACGAGATTCATAATGTATCAACAATATCTAATTTGAAAAAAAAAAGAACACCATTACATAAAAAAGCTTTGTTGATGCGAAAACAACTTTAAAAGAAAAAACCATGACATCATTATAAGAAGAATTATACAATGTGAAGTTGAAATTTTTTTTGCCTATTGTCCATTGAGCTAAGCATAGAACAAATTCATCTACTGTGTTCAAACCATCATAAGGAGGGGTCAACGCTCTAAATCTTATTATTCTTTTTTACAATTTCCAATAATAACCAATATAATGAGCAATAACACTAATATATTCATCAATAATGTACTCATATTTCCAATTATCAGAAGTTAAGAATATTCAACATGGCGCTTTAGCCAACTCTTCTTTGACATCCTCTCTTTTTTTGTATAGTAAAATAGAACATCCTTAGTAGCTATTTGTTTATTTTTATTCTTGTAGTTAGGACTTATAATACTCATCAAATATTTAAACCACAGTTTCTCAGCTATTCTAAGAGAATGCTTACCACATACAAAAAAAATTTAAATAACTTTCTTCTTGGTTATACTTATAATTGTTGATAAGTGACCTATCAATTAAACTTGGTTGAATTGTAAATGTGTATTATTTAATATCTTTGTTATGTTTTTTAAGACAACATTATAAGTGACAATCTCAAATAAGAAGTTCAACTAGAGGATTTAGCGGATAGAATGGTCTTATAGTGGTTGCATTGTACCTTTAAGAGCTCGCTGTCCTCAAACTCAAGTTTTTTCCATATCATTCCACACTTCAATGTAGTAGATTTTTTATACTTAAAAGCATTAATTTCATAACGGATAATATAAAGTTCTAAATGAATAAGAGTACTAGAAAATTGCCAAGGCATAATTTGATTTTATAATAAGAAAAACCACATAAGCATTTGTAGTTATGTACCATGAATGTAAATCCTTATTTATTGGCATTAAGGCTCCGTTTGGATCATGGAATAGTAATTGGAATGAGAAAGAAGGGAATGAGAAAGGGGATGGGGATAAGAATAAAAAGGAGAAAATAGAATAAAAACAGTGTTTGGATAGAGGGAATAAACACAGGGAATGGAGAAAAGTAAAAAGGTAGAATAGGGTAAAATGACTTTCATAACCTTCATATGAATAAATTAAATTAAAATATAAAATAGTGAGTTATATTTCACTCTAATTATTAATAATTAAATAATTAAATAAAATATTAATTGTAATTATTATATTATAATTAATTATCTATACTAAATATTTTACTTTATCTAATATTTAAATTAGATTACAAACCTTAATATATGACAGAGACAATTTATAACTAAATATTTACCTAGATAATTATTCAGATAATTTAATGTTTATAATTATGTAGATATCTAAATATTTTACATCCATCACTACTCACTCCGATTAGGATAATTTATTTTTAAATTAAATCATTCATATTAATTACTATTATTAATCTAAGAAAACTATTAATCAGCAAATTTTTTTTATTAGATACTTAAATTAAACCATTCATTTTAATCCCTTTTCCATTTAAAAAGTATAATTATGTATTTTATTTTAAAATAAGTGATAATAATTATTAATTAGCTCAAAGAAAATATGACATGGGCTCAAACAATCATGGTTTTCATACATCCTGAAGATCACACGTGTTCACAAATTGTTTTCATGTCTGCATAATTATTCTTCATATGATCATCACATATTGCATACTTGTTGAACATACAAACTAGAAAAAAATAAGCATCATATAACACCACAAACATTACAAATACAAACAAAACCATCAATTAAACACCATGTTTCTTGAACCAACAATATATATGAATAACAAAGCTGAACAATATATATGAACCAACAAACTAGAACATCTTTCTTGAACCAGCAATATGCGACTGCCATTGTTCTTTGAACATACAAACTAGAAGATGATGTTAGCCAAAAACAATGGCTTACCAACTCCTCACAAAACTATCAACCTATAATTAGTGGCGCCCATTGAAAATAATTAAAGGGTATGAAAATGCCGGCTAGGTTGGTGGATCAATGGCCTATAAAAGGGCCATCAATTGAAACTTATCATTCACAATTGAAGTGTGAGAGTGGGAGAGAAAAATAGAAGAGTGGGCGTAATAAAAAATATTTTTGAGAGTTTGTAATTCTCCTATTATAAGAGAGAGTGGTAGTCTTCTCCTTATTATTAGAGAGAGTTTCTAACTCCTAAAAATTTCCCACTTAATAAATTCTTCTATCCTTTACCATGATTTTAACCCTAATTTTTAGGGGGTTTTCACGTAATATCTTTGTGTCATTTATTTTTTAGCATTATTTTTCATTTCTTTTGCCGTGGTACTATTCTATTTGGTCCTACATTTTATAACACATGACACATATAATAGAAGAGCACATAATATTGGCTAATGTCTTAAAGTTCAACAAAATACGAGAAAGTCCTTGAAGCAAAATTTTTACAAAAATAGTTTGTATATTAGGTAGGTAATATCACATCCTTCCTAGAATTAAATGACAGAACACAACTTCTTATCATCTAGTAAGTCCCAAAATAAGTTCAACTGCTCTTTATCTTTCAATAAAGCCTGCAATACCACTAATGCCTCATCTTCAGAAAGTCCATCAACATTGAAATTTACATTACTCATTAATTTCTTCTTTTCCTGAACTTCTCTATGAGATGCTTCCTTGAGTGCGTGGGCTTCGACATTACGGATTGCACTTCAACTATCTTTTTAAATCATGGTCCAACCATTTCCAAAAATTGATGGAAATTTTTAGAAATTATCTCAATATTTGTTCCTTAATACGATTTTTCCTCTTTCTGTATCCAGAACTTAAGACATTATCATTTGCAGTAGTAGGAGATGATGAGCCAATAGGTTCGTCTATGGACATAAAAAAATCATCACTTAGAATTTGTGAGAAATACTTATTCTTATTTAGGCTAATGTTTTCATGTAGATGTTGGTTTGCATTATCTCCAAGATCACCCCTTACATCACCCTGTGCTCTGTCCTTTGTGAAAACAGGAGCAAGATCATTAAAGAATGGAAAAGATTTTCCATAAAGTCCAGTTGCTTCCTTGTGATTCTATATTGTAATGCAAAAGAAAGTTAATAATGGAAATGCAAAGCAAATTCCCTACATAAGTAACACACATAATAAAATATATCTTGACATATTCATCGTATTCACTTTTTTCAAACTCGATAGTGCTATTTTCATGGTTCTAAACAAAACAACTAATGCATAGTACATTGGCGATGTAGTCTTACTTCTGAATAGTTTTACCCGAGACTATATATTTGGCATGGCCTTTAGTGTCTTCTGTGGGAATTTTTCTTTTATCATTTTTCCCAACTAGAATAAGTAGTCATTTTGAAATCCATGTCACCCTGCCACAAGGTCTTTGTAGACAATTCAATTAGGGCTTCAATTAGAGTCTTATCTTCATGTGTGGTCCAATTGTGTTTGTTTTGTCCCCTACCTCTTTGTTGTGATTCTTGATCCATTATAGAGAAAAAAAGATAAGCAATAAAGAACATGTTATATATATGATGCTAAGGACCTTTCTTTAGTTTTTTCTTTCATGCTGGGTGTGTTTTATAGTGTTTAATTTAGTCTAGGGAGTTATATGGTTGTAAAACATTCATTACTATGTGTTTCTTTAGAGTGCATGACCGGATACTTACATGGGCATGTTCACAGCCGTGTACGTGCTCATGTAGCTTGCTAGAAATCATAAAAAAATATACTATAGCAGAATCACTATAGTAGTAATACTATAGATGTATTACTATAGCAGTGGCATTGTAGCAACCGTATAATACTCTAAAGACTCAAAACACCAACAGAGAACTACAAGGGCGTGTAACTCCGTTTATACCAGTGTAACTCTCTAGAAACAATCAGAGAAGGGTCAGAAAGGTACACGTGCATGTACTTGGGCGTGTACATGACCTTACAACTCTGTAGAGAATTTTTGGGAAGTACACAGGGGTGTAACTCCGCTTTTGCCCGTGTAACTCCCTGGAATTCAATTTTGGTAGCACTATAGAAGTGGCATTGCGGCATTGTTATTGATGAAAAATACTATAGCAATTACATGGGGTGATACATGGTCGTGTTGAGGAGATACAGGGCCATATATTGCTTTTCCAAGCCTCAAAATAAGGGCATTTTTGGGTCTTTCTTCAGTTGTTAGCCCTTTTTCTTTGTCCTTCTCCTTGGTCCTCTTTTCCTCCTTTCTTCCTCTCATTCTTTGGTGCCTTTCAGAGCAAGAAGGAAGATGGATGATCTCCCTCTTCTTGTTAGCTTGGGACTCTAAGAACCATCATCCTTCTCCTTGAGCTTAGGTGAGCTTACTCCCCCTTCTTTCTCCCATGTTGTTTGGTGGATGAATGGATCTAGGGTTACGGAGGCTTGAACCTTGTTCTAATTGGTTTCTTATTGCTATTAGAACTAGAGATCATGATTTTCTTGGTTGATTGTTCAAAAATCAAGTGTAGAATTGATTCTTTCTCTTGCTAGCGTCCTTGGTTAATGTGGTACTATTGTAGCACTAGTGAACCTTGCTTGTTTACTTGTTTCCTTAGTCTAGATTAAAGCCAATCATCCCTAGAAACCCCCTGGAAACCTTGGAATCTAGTTTTGAGCCAAACCTTGAGTCGGTTTAGAGTTACTCATTAGTGTGACCTAGGGTTTTTTTGTTTGGTTTGGTTTGTTAATTCTTGTTGGTGTTTTGTGTTTGTGCTTTGGCTAGGCGGCCAGAACTCAACTCAAGGCAAGGAAACGGTGGAAGATTAGCACCCCCGAAGGTTTAAATCACCTAAGTTGTGAGTGGGAATTTGTGATTTGCATAATTCTAAAAAAAATATTATTTAAAGTTTCCTCTTATTCTAGTTGAAGATATCTCATTGCTTTTATCATTTTGAATTGATGTATGGATTGATTCGGAAAGCATTTTTCCTCGTTAGTAAATTCTATTGTGAAACTCTTAGTGTTGGAGTAAATGTGTTCTTCACTAAAGAGTTACCCGTGTTTTGAGTTGAAATTATTTTGTGAAGCTTGGATTTGTTTTAAAAGTGATCCATGAGCTTATTGTATTAAACTATTGATTTAATCAGTTTAAAAGAGTTTCTATGCTTTCTATTTGTGATTGATAATCTTGATGTTTGACAGAAAGGCTTGTGGTTAATTTGACATTTCGGTTTGAAATGAAGTTTCAAACTCATGATCATGTTATACTTGTGGAAATTATGGTTAAGGATTTCTTTCCATGTTTTTGTATTGTCCTGTTATGAACCCTTTTGTTAAGTTATTATGGCATTGATTAATATTGTTGGTGATGTGGTTGTAACCCGCTTGCTGCAGTACCCCATGGGCCAGCCTTTAGAGGTGGAGTGGAGAACCTGTTTCCTTGTCCTCATTAGGTAGCGCATAGAACCCTGATTTGGATAATACACCTGGATGCTGGAGTCACCATACAAAACTAGTGGACGAACATCAAAGTTATGAATACTTTGATGGCTCTCAACCTAGTCTCAACGACAACTAAGTTGGAGAATGTTTTTAGGCCGTTGCTCTGTTCTTCGAGATGAAGTCTTCATATTTGATAAAATTATGTTTTGCAAAGTAATCTTGATGATTATCTTTTGAATTGTTATTTTAGATTTGTGATGAGGGGGCGGAACCCAGTTGTCGCTCTTAACAGGCAGTCTCTCATGAATTTGATTTGATGATGAGTATTATATTTTATGGATTTTGAAACTCATATTATATGTTGTTCTATATACTGAAATGTTTTGATCTATTTGTATTATTGTAAAAGCTCGGCTTGATGCTCAACTTGTTTTAGTGTTTAAGACCTGTGTTTTTTATTTCGAGAATTTGTTATTGAAACCGTAGTTGAGGAAAAATATTACTTTATACTATCATTGATATTATAGAACCTGTTTATTCGGTTATATGTTAGTATGTTCTAATTATTTTAGATTGTTGGCAAAACCTTATTTTGGTATATTCTTTTAGAATTGTGCTAACCCACTCACTGAGTGGCTTAGGTTGTTTACCCTCTCTCTTCTTTCCAGGCTCTTGCAGGCAGTTGTGTGGTGGTTAGGCGAAGTGATGGGTATTTTCTGTTCATCCTATTTATTTCTAGTATTATGTACATTTGTTGAACATATTACATTGTATTAGAACATGGATCCACTAAAGAGTTCGAATTCTATTTGCTTGAATATTTTTTTGGATACTTCGTAAATGCTTCTAACTATGCATTGTTGTTGTTGTTGCTTCCCCTACATGTCTTGGAACTTCCTCGTTGGTTATTCGTTCTTCTTGAAATACCTTGTATTCTTGTGATCAGTATTTCTTGAACTCTCTTTTATTAGGTTTTGTTTTGTTGCTTCCTTTATGCTAATGTCATTTTCAATTCCTCGTACGTTGTGTATTTTAGTTATTCATGATAAAAAATGTGAAATTCCAGGTTTTGGTTTGCCTTTTTGTGACTCAAGGGTTAAGTGGCGTGGGTGTCCCTCCTCGGGTTGTCACAGTAGTTGTCATATCCCAGGGCCCACAGGTTGGGTAGTGACAATATAGGTAGAAAATGTGTAACCACATTAGATGTTAATGAATATCATTATCAAGCAATTCAAATTTATTCCTTAACACACATCTTTAAATTACAACATAGCAATGTATGGTTGTTTTTCAGATATTAAGCAAATCCATAATAAACTTTTTTAAATATAACATAGAAATGTGTGATTATAACACATACATTAAGTAAAAAAGACTAATAGATGAAAATAATCATATAAAGTACATTAATCTCGACCACTATATTCATCTTACTTACTGTGTGTTAGACTTGTCATTAGCCATATCAACCCTAAATTGGGTCTATTCATCAATTCGTTCAACAGTTATAATGTTATCAATATCATCTTTTGTGTTTTCTTTTACTATTAGATTATCAACTTCAACCTCTGAAGGATCTTCCTCCATCTCTCTCCTAATAAAATTATGTAGTAAACTACAAGCATTGATGATACTCCTTGGGGTGGCTATGTTATAAAAATAGGGGTTGGACTGAATTCCAATGAATTTTTAGGAGCCCAAATGTTCTTTCAATCACGTTTCTAGAAGCAACATGCTTCATGTTATATAACTCTTGAGTTGTAACAAGTTGATGGCCACTGATGAGTGCAACTCATATCATGTTTTGCTTACCCTCAATTCATGCTTTTGCTTGCCTCTTAGCATATCTTTGTACACATTAGGTGCTATTCTGGGTATGTTTGTTAATGATGCAGGAATTGGGGAGCTCGAAGCAATTAGGAGTGAATCTGGATACCAAAAGAGTGAAGATAAAAGAATGTGCTAAGTATTCAAGCTCAGCACAGGCAGAGTACAGTAGTCCTCTATCCCCTTGAATATCACAGCCTCATGAAAACCAAGTGATAAAGCTTGTAAGGGGGAGAGAGGGATCAAACCAGGCCAAACATGGTCAAAGCATGCTCGTGCCCCTCCCCGTAGAAATCTCTAGCTGGAGTTAATTTTTGCTCAATAGGGGAAGCACACACTGGATGCTCCTAGCATAATCATGCTCAAGTGAAGCACGGTCCAAGCACGACCGCGCTTCCTCCCACTAGAAATTCCAGGCGAGCACTTAGCCGATTCACTCAAAACCCTACCATGGAAACACTGTCTAAGATGATCGTGCTTAGCCTGTGTCGAGCTCGAAGACAACCCTTCTTAATTCTGATTTCTAGGGTTTACTCTCATCTTTGTTCGGGGACTCTAATCTCCGCCGGGAGAACTTTGAAGAAAGCAAAGATCAAGCTTCACCACACTTTCTAAGGGGATCAAGGATGAGTTGGAGGCACAAGAGAAATGGGACTAGCATATGGAGCTCAGGGAGGAAGATTATCTTGAGGAGAAGGGAGTCATGTCTTCTTTCTCTAGTACTTCGTCTTTGTTTTCCTAATTGTTCCCATCTATGAGGGGCTAACCATCCACGGTGCCCCGGGATGTGAACTATGTTGTTTTGTATGCTTTGACTATTTGATCTTAATGTTTATGGAGTTCTTTTGGTTTCTTGTGTTTAATCATGTGTTTCGCATAAATTGATGTGTTTGATTTGCATAGTTGTTTAGGTAAAACTTGGTGTGTGTGGATTGCCATAGTTCTGTTGCCTTGTGTGATTGCAAAACTCGATGTGTATGAAACCCACAGTTACCTTAGCAAAACTTGGTGTATTTGAGAACCATATATGTAACATTGCTCTTGAGCACGCACTTGAACCATAGAATGTACCTAGTAGGCTATAGGATCAGGTCAGCATGCTATAACTCATAGGAATTATTCCGAGGCATTGCTCTTTTGTTGTTGAATTCTCAATCCTAATCCCCTTATCACTACCACCATTTCTCTCCTTTGTTAATTGCTTTTAATTCAACCTTAATCTAATTCTTGTTTAACTAAACATCGGATTAGTACTTTAAGTCCAGTTCATATGGTTCGACAACCATACCCCTCACGAGGTATCACTTTACTACTTGTGTGCAACTCGTGCACTTGCGGACAACACATCAACCACTACCCCAAGAGCTCAAATGATATCGTTGTCCTCAGAAGTGCAAGAAAACCGGATGAATTTGCTTATCAAGAATCAACCAACTAATAGAAACCTAATGTGTAGATAAATATTTGTCATTAGCTTGAACCATATTTATTTTAAGAATATATTAAAATTAATAAACGCACAATTTATTTACCTTTTGGAACCTTTAAACCATTAGGCTTTGTAATAGCATCCCTAAGAACTTGACCATTATGAGCTGAACCCTCCCAACCAGCTAAACATATATAAATGGGACGTCTTGGCTGCATACACCAAGTACATTAGTAGTGATATCAGATTTTCTTGTTCTACATCTTGGTCGATCAACTTTAGGCACATTTACTTGAATGAGTGTTACATCTAATGCTCAAAGACAATTCTACATAGGGAAAAAGTGAATTGTTATTTACAAAATATCTACTATGACTTTTCAAATGACAAGAAAAAAAATCAATGCACTTGAGTATTACCTTAAACCACTTTCATAAACTACTTTGTATAAATACTAAAATTGTTTGCAGCGACCTAATAGAAGATGACTCAATCTCATAGTCAACCATGCGACTTCTATTTTCATGTACGTCTAATGCGCATAGAGTGATTATAATATTTATAGCCAAAAAAATATATGCGCACATCATGTGAAATAGATTGTCTTCTTCAATGTCCTTCGTATTCTCATTTGCCATATCTAAAACAACAATTAAATCTATGTCAATTACTGTAGTTTATCAATGATATAATAAGCATAAATGTTGTATCATCAATGCATTCCATAAGATTGCAGACAAGTTTTATGACCGTTAATCAACTCTCTGTCTATAAGCATAACATTTGTTTGAAATATTACAAATGTGTAAAACAATTATTGATATTGCATAACCAATTATTATTTCGTAACATGATTGGTTTTCATGGAATATGTGCTCATTGATATTACTATTGGTCTTCATGCATTTGTGCTCATTGATATTACATAACCAATTATTATGACCTTAGTTAAACACAATTAATGTTATAAATGATAGGGCATATATAAACACAACTCTTATATATGTATATATGTATATATATATATATATAGGTATACAAACACAATTAAATTTAGTATAAAACCAAACTAATAAGCACTTTGATATGCCAATTTAAAAGTGAAAAAGCTATAATAATATGGTGTAAAGAACACAAACAAGCATGATTAATAGAAGATAAAATGATATTTATTGAAACTACATCAAATTGAAAACTTTCAAAATTTATCGGAAAGAAAATCAAATTCCACATATGCAGATCTATAGTTGTGAAATTGCAAAAAATCTCAAAGATGATAACTTTTCCATGAAACACAAAGAACTAGATGAAGATCAAATCCCATGAGAGCACCAAGTAGATTAATTGAGAAAATAGGAGGGGAAAATTACAAAAAATTATGAGAAATAATTAAATTTTGAATTGAAAACACTTATTATTATTAGAAAATATGTTATTTATCTGATTCAATTCACTTATTATCCTCTATCTCATTATCACAATAAAAAAATATAATAATACATGAACTAATTATCCATATCTCCATTAGAACTTACAAAAATATCTCAAACAAATCAAAACAACCCAGCTCTTCCACATTACAAATACAAACAAGCCTTACCCCATTTTCAATCAACCACACTTCAACAGATTTGGATATGGGGCTTCAAAGAACAGTTGAAGCTGGAAAACAACGTAGCTCTTTGGCTGTAAGGAAGAACAAATAGTGGTTTAGATAATATGCTCAAAAGAAACAATAAACCAAACCGAAGGAGTAACACTTATCGATTGCAATCCAGGTTGGCTTCAGACAATCATCATCAGATCTTGATGGAGAGGATTACAAGGGTTAGGTCACAGAGGAGGTGGAGAGTTAAGTAAGGGAGAAAAGAAAATTAGGTTTTGGGCAAAAAATTATAAATAAAGCGTAAAATGATCTTTTCCATAAAGGAGATTACTCAATCCCACAGATTTTGATGGGTGTGGGATTACCAAAAAAAACTGTTCATCCTTTGATGCATACCAAACAAGGTTATACAACAATGGGTGGGAGTGGTTCCCATTTTCCCATCATCCAAATGAAGCCTGAAGATCGTGAAAAGATAAGATAAAGTAATAGAGAACTCATATAACTAAAACTATATGCATATTTTACAGTCCTTTTTTTGTTATTTAATGTCTCTTTAGGATTCAAAATTAACTTTTTGTTGAAGTTAAAAGGACTGAAGCTTTAATAAGTTATATACAAGGAGTTAGGGTATATATTCTTTCAATTAAACTACTAGATAAAGTTAATTTTATTTTTCTTTCTTTCAATTTTAGTTGTAAAAAGACAATAGTATGATGAGATAAAAAAAAGAACACACTATCCAGTTTGATGCTTGACACATCCCTTGCATATGTGTACCGCAAGTGCATGAGTTGTCAAAGTAATAAAATACCCCAGTGAGTGGGTAGTCAAATCCACAAGGAATAGTTGTTCAGAAACAACAAGTATTGCTATTTAGCTAGAGTGAAAACCAATTTGTGATTTGATTCAAAATATTAATACAAAGAAAAATAAAAGAGAAAAGATAACATGCAAGAGTAATCGGAGAGAACAATCAATGGTAAAATGGGGTACCCGGACAATGCTCAACCTAGGACTATTATTTGAAGTGCAAGACTAATATTATGCCTCCTAATTGAAGTTTAATGAGTCGTGGAGATCAAAAGACACACGGTCCCAAACCTAAGGTCAACCGTGACTAGTCCTCTACATTATGCCTCGGCGAAAAGGGATACTCCCAAAACCTCACACTGTGTGGGACTGCTGGAAGCTCTAGGGATTCTAAGTGATAAACCCTATTCCCTAACATAGATCTAACTCTTTGGTCCAAGCGAAAGATCGCTAACCACAATTAAGCCCCAACACTAAGGATAACTCAACACTTCACTCTGTCACTCACGCAACTAAGCCCCAGTGGAGAAGGTCTCATGGAACATGATCGTAAAGAACTCTTAGAATATGGAGGTAGGATAAATCACGTCGGAGGGGAAAAGAGACGTTCTACTACCTCTCGACTCACCCTCTCAGTCCTCTTCAACATTGCTAAGTTTAACCCTAATGAAGTGTCACTTATTCACAAGGATTACCTAGATCGATTGTCAACCCTAGTGTCACTCTAAAGAAAAATCGAATCAATAAACACACAAGATTAAAACTCAATTGAACCATCAATTAGAGGAAACATAATAGAAGTTAATGAAAACAAAAATCATCCTAGGGTTTACAAGTCCAAGCACCCACTAGGGGTTTAGCTCTCCATGGAGCAATACAAAGTCAAAGATGAAATCAAAAGTAAGTCCAAGCAATCCATAGAGATAACCCCCTTGTCGTCCGTGTTGATGGTTTTCAAGAGCCCCCTTGTTTTCTCCAAAGTTTCCTTCGTCAAGCCTAGGGCACACCCCGCCAAATCCAAGCCGTCGGAAGCTTCCCCAATAACTTTTCTCCGAAGAAGATTGATGTCGAATGTCGTAGGAATGCTCTAAAATCCCAGCAAAAGCCTCTCCAAACCCTAGTCGCGCTTTCCCCAAAAGATATGCAAAAGATAGGGAGAAGATTCCCTAATCAAACTCTGAAAGCGGTATTTAATGGGCTAAAATCTGGCATCCACACGGCTGTGTGAAAATTCCACACGAGCGTGTGGATTTCCAGGCTTCAATTTCTTGCGCGCTGTGAACAATAACTGCTATTGTAATTTTGCTAAAATGATTTACTATAGTAAACTGCTACAGTGCTCCCAACTTCAATTTCTTTATCGAGGCTGCATGATTAGGCACACATCCATGTGATAGATCATATCGCATCTTGCTTTCAAACACATTGATGAAGCTCTTGACAATGTTGCTCAAGTTGGAACAAATGAGTGTGACTGCCTTTGTCCCCCTCCACTTTGTGTATTCACTTGAACAATTTGGATATTGGCACACACCCACATGTGTATGAGCACAACTTGTGCCTTGATCCTTGTTCGGTACAAGAGTATCCTCAACAATTGCATCCATGATCTATTTTTTTTTCCTTTCTTCCAAACTTGCCTCCACAATTCTGAATGCACAAAAGAACATAAATACACACGAATGAGCCATAAAATCTGATAAAGCGATGCTCAATGTAAGAAAAGTATACTTCACAATACTTATACACAAGCATTTATCAAACTCACCCCACACTTAAGCTTTTTCTTGTCCACAAGCAAAAATAAAGCATTAAAGCATTTAAGAGGAACAATTGAAAGTGATCGGCCTTAGGTTCACCAAAAGTATACAAAAGAGGCATTCTAAAAGTTAGGAAAATTCAAACATCAAATAAGAGAGATCATTGCTTTAGCTAAAAACATAAATAAAAAAAGACAACAAACCCGATATTGTGTAAGTGTGTGTAGACTCATTCAAGTCAACCCAACATGTACTCCTCAAAGTTGTTATTAAAAGGACTTATCTATATACAAAAAGAGAGGGTAGTAGCTTCACACATCCTCTAAGGTAGCCTTTTCCTAGGCGGCCGCCAAGGTGGCTTTAACACTTTCGAGATGGTAGCTCTCTCTACCCGGGGTAGTAGTTTTTACTCATCCTACGGATAGCACTTTCTCTCATTAGAGCATAACTAGTATCTAACTTATGAGAGTAGCTTCATACTTCATAGTGGTAGCTCTTTCCATGCCAATGCACAAACAAAACAAACACATATTTTTTTCTTTTTCATTCATTCATTTTTTTTCATTAATTCAAACCAAAATAATGCTAAAATGGTCTCTTAAGTGTTGAACTTGAGTTTCCACAAGGTTTTATGAATGAGTAGAGCAACAAAAGATAATCTGGCAAAAATTCCTTAAAATTCAAGTAAAACTAGAGCATGATAGTTTCAATGTTCAAAATTCTCCTAAACTTAAGAATACAACCGTTGCAACTAAGGTGAACCGCCATTGGCTACATGAGCATTAAAATATAACGCATAACTATAGAATATGGGTAATTTGAACTCCCCCCACACTTAAGATGTACATTGCCTTTAATGTACGCATGCAAGCAAAATAAAAATTAAAACAAGCAAAACATGTGTGTGAAGATGGGTAATTGAAACAATACTCCCCTGAATTCCTAATGTTGCATTCGATGGAGCTAGTTCTATTGAGAGTTAAGTTCCAATGGGTTGCGGAGCACACACGGCCATATGGGATGCCATATGACCGTGCCATTGACTTTTCCTCAATTCCAAGACTCACAAGACCATCTGCACGTATACACAAAGGGGTTCAGTGAAGCTTAATCCAAAAATAAAACAAATCCAGGCTATAAAGATATGAAAATGAAATACAACTCGATACAACTGAAAAGCGATAAGATAAACTCAGAAGGAGAATGCTTTCGGAGTAATACAAGTTAAAAAAGAAATACTGGAATAAAATAACAAAAAACATAAAGATAAAGAAATATAAAGATGCCTCAAGTGTCGGTGTCCTCTTCTGCTAGTACTGATGCTGCTGTTGCTGCCGATGGTGATTCCGGTGTTGCTGGTGATGTCGCTAGCTATCTCATAACAAAAGGCAAGGTCATGTCCTCCGCAAGTATCTGCTGAAGTCTCTCGAGACGCGCCATCACCTCAGGATGGTCACAGCCTAATTCGTGCGAACCTCTGCCAAGTCGGTCTTTTTCCCCTACAGCACTCTCGAGCCTCTCAAAGCGATCATGGGCTCGAAATGGAGAAAAGATGTACAATGGAGGTAGCTCCTGTGTTGTAGGGGTGCCTCTGTGTCCATCTACTCCTTCTGTGGCTGTGAAGCAGGCTGAGATCCCTCAGCCTCGTCACCCTCATCCTCGGCTGTCTCTGGTGGTGGCATAATCATCACATAAGTGCGTGGCCCATATCTACGCACTATACCCATCAATCGCATAGTCTTTAGGCTGAGAGGTGATGGAACAATCGTCTTCTCGGCCCTTCTGATCGCCTCCAGTAGACCCATCCCCATGATGAGTCTAGTGATGTACGGGCCCGAGAATAATACTCCAACTCTGGCATACTGTCCCTGGTGACGTAGGTGCTCGGCCACAATGTGTCCCAAGTGGAGTGGCTCACTCTGTACTATAGAATATATATATAGCAGCTCCTAACTGCTGAGAACTCCAGTATTGTCACCACGACCGTTCCCTGATCGGCTGAGAACGGCATGGATATATCTGTAGGTTGGTTTAGAGAGGCATGTAGCCTTAGAGATCCCAGGCTCATACTGTCCCTGGCCACACAGCATCCTGTAAGCGCGCTGCGGAGTAAAACTGCCAGGATAATTAGTCAGTAGCTGCTCATACTCCTCAGTATCAATGTAATCCTCATCATAGAGCCCAAATCGGATAGAAAACTGTGTCACATTCATACTCTGACATTATCCAAATGCTCTGAACTATATAGTGTCGATGCTCGAGAAACTACTTAAGATCGATCAAACTCAAACGACACGAGCACCTCTAGTGTCAGCATACAAATAGCCAATGCCAACTACCCATTGAAAGCAACTCCTCAACCTCCTATTCCATCTTATCCCCCAATTGTATCTCTCGTAATGCACTCAGGTCAGGATATTGAGACTGGGCTAACGTCTGCTTCGACAAGCGATCGAAATGCGCTTGATGTTCAAGTATAGAAAACTCATGCTACTCCGGTGAAGGCTCAAGAGGGCGCTTGCCGGCCATCTTCTTCGATCTGGGAGCCATTCCTGCAATAATTAAAAAGAAATCGATCAAATAAACTCTAAGAAATAATTCTGCAGAAATCCACACGGTTGTGTGAAAATTTCACATGCCCGTGTGGATCTTCGGGGCGCGACAACAGTGCAGCCGAGGCTTGAGAAAAATCCACAATACATCACATAAAGCCTCTAACTACATCATACAGGCATTCACCACTACATTTAGTAAAAGAAAAGAGAATGGGCGAAAAAAAGATAAGGGAAAGCTTACTGACAAAGTGAGAATCAAAAACTTCAAATACGGCCGGAAAATAACCTAAAAACTCTTTAAATAGACAGAGAGAAGGTCGCAAAGATGAAGGGAAGTGTTCTTTGAGTGTGGAGGCATTTTAAAATGAAGAGGCACGGGTAAATTATAATGAAGAATGGCGGCCTTTTACGTTATGTACATCTACACGGGCTTGTGGAAATTACCCACGCCCGTGTGCCTCCACAGGGGAGCTTTACAGGAGCATCCACACGCCCCTGTGTGCTCTCGGGAATGGCCACTTTGGCCTCTGAACGCATCCACATGGGCGTGTGGAAATTCCTCACACTCGTGTGCTCGACCCACAAGAGCACCCACACGCCCCTGTGGCTTACCTATTCTCCTGAAAATTTTTTCTAAGTGTTCCACAGGCCCGTGTGGAAATTCCACATGGGCATGTGGAAATTCACAAGAGGGCTCACAAGGCCAGACACACGCCCCTGTGTGTTCTTGGGATATAAAAAAAAATTTCTTTGTAGAGATCCACACGACCTTATGGAAATTCCACACTGGCGTGTACCTTTCACAGGGTCACTAACAGGGGCACTCACACACCCTTTTATCTTCTCGGGATGGAGAAGAAGTGCTTTGAACGGAAACACATCCCAGTGTGGAAATTCCACACAGCCTTGTGTCTTCTCTGGATTGCTCAGAAAAATCTGCAGATTCTGTAGAACAAGTCTGCATCAACAATACACTATACAAAGACTGCATATACAATGAAAATTTGACTAGACTCATGAAAACATGCTCAAATGACCTAAAACTTCACCAATCACATTAAAGGACACTAAAACACCAATGATCTATGAGAAAAACACAGCAAAAGCATATAAAAATCAAGACACCGACACTAGGCATTTATTCATGCAACAACTAAACTAAAACCTATAAAAGCAATAAAGACTTGAGTTGCCTCCCAAGAAGTGCTTGTTTAACATCACTAAGCTTGACGTACCTGCACTTACCTCACGTGGGTTCATGAAGAAAAGTTGCCCTCTTACCTACAACATGAAAGCATGATGAGCACAATTTTTGCAAGCTAGAGGGGGGATGATCGAGTTTATTACCACACAAGGGTTTGTCATTCTTACTTTGTGAATGCTCATCCTCACTAGCATTGGGGCATTTCTTGTGATGTCTCCTTATCCTTTTAAGCTTTTGGATCATCCTCTTTATTACTCCCGGAGTAGGTTGCAGTTTTTCCACTAAACTAAGAGATGAAATCTCTTCATTCTCCTCTTCATGGTCTAGTCACCCCTCCAATGGGTCCGAACACAACATTTCATGTACATAGTCATCAATTGACTCATCAGTAGTGTCAAGGAAATACAAAGTATCATCGAAGTCAAGAGAATGTTGCATGGCTTCGGCGAGGCGATAAGTCAACTTGTCATCTCCAACTCTTTGTGTCAATTCCCCACCATCCATGTTAATGAGAGATTTAGAAGTACGCAAGAATGACCTCCCAAGAATTAACAGAACCTCGACATCCTCATCAACATCTAACACCACAAAGTCCGCAGGAAAGTTGTACTTATCAACTTTCACAAGTACATCCTCAATGATGCCCCTCGGATGTCTAACTGATCGGTTGGCTAGTTGAATTGTCATCCGAGTGGGTCTAGATTCTCCCAAACCTAGCTTCTGAAAGAATGTATAAGGCATGACATTGATGGTAGCCCATAAATCCGCTAATGCCTTCTCTTCACCCAAATTGCCAATGTTGCATGGAATGATGAAGCTACCGAGGTCTTTCTTCTTGTTCGGCATATTCTTTTGCAACACCGCCGAACATGAAGCATCTAAGATCACAGATACACTCTCCTCCAACTTTCTCTTGTTGGTCAAGAAGTCTTTAAGGAGTTTGTATAGCGAGGCATTTGAGATAACGCCTCCACAAATGGGATGTTGATGTGCAACTGCTTGAATAGACCAAAAAACTTCTTGTTACTTGTCATTTTGGTCATTTTTCAACCTTGAAGGGTGAGGAATTCTTGGTTTGTAAGGTGGGGGTGCCACCTCCTTCTCCTTAGCTCTTTCCTCATTCTCCACTTCTTTGGGTGACTCAACCATCATCTTTTCAGTAGGTAGCTTACTCTTAACTTCATGACCACTCCTTAAAGTGATCACCTTCAATTGTTCTGCTTGATTGGTGAAGATTGAAAGATGCATTCAATGGATTTTATGAGATGAGAAGAAATAGAGAAAATAACTTCAAGTTGCTAGTGTAAAAGAATTGATAAAAGAGTTTTCTTTTCTATTTTTAATAAATGAATATTTAATTTTATTATTATCTAATATATTTATTATACATATAAGTATATATATGAATCATTAATAACTATATTATATATTTTGGCAAAGCCAGGCTAGGCCTAAACTTAAAATAAAAAAGCCAAGGCTCGACCATTTTTAAAATGAGCCTTATTTATCCGAGGCCCCAATCATCAGGACTTACATGTTTGTCCATCATTTCTCAGTTTTTGAGCAGCCTTTCAAGCCTAGGCAAGTAGATGGGTTCTTAGATAGGTCTAATGTTTTTCTTACTTCCAAAGTACTTCATAGTGTATCACAATGGAAAAAATGTGTCCATTTTAGTATATGGATAATCTCCTTATTCTTTCTGCTTGAAGAACTAAAGGCCCAAAGATCATCAAAGTCATCCTTTATCTTTTGAAGATATTTTTTAGCTTTGTTATCGATTTCCAAAAGAGTTGTCTTTTCTTATCTTGGTTTTGTCACTTTCTTAAGAGTGCATTTGACATGACTCTTAATTGTTCTAGAGGAGTGCTTCCCCAACCAACTTGAGTGTACCTATGTCTAGTAAATGCTCTTATCGTTAGGACTAGATAAAGATGATTGATAAGTGCTTGTATAAGTAATACGAAATATTCTTTTCTTACATTGAGCTTTACTTTTCACAGATTTTATCGCTTATTCGTGTATATATATGTTCTTTTGTACATGCAGAGTTGTGGAGACAATTGTGGAAGAAAGGAACCAAAAGTAGATCGTGGATGCATTTGTTGATGAAGTTCTTGGATGGAACAAACATGAAGACACAAGTTATGCTCTAAGACATGTGGGTGTGTGCCAATCTCCATTGTGCTCAAGCGAATACATAAAGTGGAGGGGCACAAAGGTAGTCACACTCATGTGTTCCGACTTGTGCAATACTAGCAAGATCTTCGTTAATGTGATGTCAGTGAAGAAGTGATGCAATCTACCACATGAATCTGTGCCCATTCATGTGGCTTCGATGAAAAAAAGTAGATTTGTGAGCATTTTTTGGCGAAATCATTGTAGCGATTCAAGATAACAAAAATCATCAGTAGCGATGGATTGCTCACGATTCAGTAGGAAACTAAAATCTGGAAATCCATATGGCCGTGCGGAAATTCCACACGCCCGTGTGGATGCCCGATTCTAGCCCTATAAATACCGTGACTTGAGGTGTTTTGAAGGATCTTTTTCCCATCTTTTGCCCACCTTTGGAGGCGCTCGCAGCTAGGGTTTGGAGAGGCTTTAGTTAGGTCTTTGGAGTGGTTCTATGGCCTTCGACATTGAGTTTCTTTGGAAGAGAGTTATTGGGGGAGCTTTCGTCGGCATTGATTCGGCGAGGTATGCCCTAGGCTTGATAAGAGAACCTTTGGAGAAGATGAGGAGGCTCCACAAGCCCATCGATACGGACTACAAGGGGTTTTATCTATGGATTACATGCATTTACATTCAATTTCATTGTTGATTGTGTATTGCTCTATGGAGAGCTAAACCCCTAGTGGGTACTTGGACTTGAAAACCCTAGGATGATTTTGTTTCATTGCCTTTCATTATGCTTTTTTAATTAATGTTTTAATTGAGGTCCATCCTTCAATGCTTGTTGAACTGATTTTCCTCTTAGAGTGACACTAGGGTTGAGAATTTATCTTGGTAATCCTTGTGAATGAGTGACACTTCATTAGGGTTAGACAAAGCAAGGTTGGAGAGGGTCGAGAGAGTAAGTTGAGAGGTAGCAGAACGTCCCCTTTCCCTTCCGATGTGGTTTATCCTATCTCCACGTTCCAAGAGTTCTTTACGGTCATGATAGAGTGAAGTGCTAAGAGACAAACTCCATTAGGGCTTAGTTGCGTGAGCAATAAAGTGAAGTATTGAAGTAATTCTTAGTGTTGGGGCTTAATTGTGACTAGGAGTCTTTCGCCTGGACGAAAGGATTAGTTCTATATTAGGGAATAGGGTTTACCACTTGGAATCCATAGAGCTTCATATAACCCCACATAGTGTGAGGCGTCGAGAGTATTCTTCTCCGTCGGGGCATAGTGTAAGGTTAGTCACGGTTGACCTTATGTTTGGGACCGTGTGTCTTTGGATGTCTACGACTTATTAGACATCAGTTAGGAGGCATAATGATGAGTCTTGCACTTGAAATAATAGTCCTAGGGCGAGCAATGTTTAGGTGCCCCATTTTCTATCGATTGCATCTCCTTATTTCTATTGCGTCTCTTTCTTCTTTTCTTTATTTTCATTTGCATTGATATTGTTCACACAACTCGTCAATCGTTTTTACTATAGTTAAATAGCAATACTTGTGTTTCCAAGCACTATTCCCTATGGATACGACTACCCACTAACTAGGGTAGTTTATTACTTCGATGACCCGTGCACTTGCGGTACACACACGCAAGGGGTGTGTCACGTTTTTTGCATCCTTGCTAGGAAATAGGTGTTTTGGTAGCATTTTTCATTTTATTATTTTAGCTATTCATTACTTGTTTTGTGAATTCTTATTCTTCCATTGTTCTGATTTGTTTTTCTTTCTTTGGTTGCAGCTCTAGGTTATAACTTGAGGAAACCCTTCGACATTGGTTGAAGGTGATCCGGATATTGGAAGAAGAAATCATAGAAAGGACAAAGAACCTGTGCAAGAATAGTCAAATCAAGCTAAGATAGAAGGTGAAGGGTCTGATAATATGGCTGAACAGCATGAGCAGCAGAGGATACTCTTAGATTATGCAAGACCCGCAGTTCTTGGTACGCAATCTAGCATTGTGCGGCCACCGATTACAGCTCAAAGTTTTGAGCTCAAGCCAGGCTTCATCCAGATGTTATAGCAGTCAGCATAGTTTAATGGTTTGGCCGATGAGGATCCAAACAATTATATTGAGAATTTCTTGGAAGTGTGGTACTTGCTTAAGATTAATGGCGTAACTGATGATGCTATCAAGTTGATGGCTTTCCCATTTTCCTTGAAAGGGAGAGCAAAGCAATGGCTACATTCATTACTTAGAGCATCGGTTACTACATGGAAAGAGATGGTAGAACCTTTTCTTGCCCGATATTTCCTTCTTGGAAAATCTGCAAAGCTTAGAAATAAGATATCTTTTTTTGTGCAAATGGAATTAGAGTCTCTTTTTGAGACATAGGACATGTTCAAGGATCTCCTGCGGAAATGTCCTCAACATGGGTACCTCGAGTGGATGATCATTCAAACTTTCTACAATGGTTTGAACCCAAGCAAAAAAGCAGTTATTTGATGTTGCAGCAGGAGGTACTTTAGGAAGCAAGACCCTGAAGAAGCCCGACATCTCATTGAATAAATGGCTATGAACAGTTATCAGTGGAACACACAAGAAAGAAAGAAGATAGCCGGACTTCATGAGGTTGATGTAGTCACATCATTGACGACTTAGGTTAAGTCATTGAGCAAGAAGTTAGATACTCTAAGTTCTCCTAGAGTGGCAGCAGTGATGAGTTGTACTGGGTGTGGGGAGGACATGCTCCATTTGATTGCCCGATTTTTATTGGTAGTACTATTTTCATGGAATAGGTTGATTTTGTAGGCAATGCAATGAGAAATCATGGAAATCCGTATAGCAATAACTACAATCTGGGGTGAGGAGCCACCCAAACCTTTCTTGGAGTAATCAAGGGCAACAGAAGACTATGGTACCACCGGGTTTTCAACAACAATAATAAGCCCTGAACATGGAGAATAGAGTTTCAGGGTTGGAAAACATGATGACTCACTTAGAGAAGGCTTTAACCAAGTTCATTCAATCATCGGATACAAGATTCCAATCGGTTGAGGCCACACTTTATAACTACACTGCATCATTGCACAACTTAGAGAATCAAGTGGGCCAAATTGCGAAGTCATTTTTGAAAAGTCCTCAAGGGAGTTTGCCTAGCAACACGTAGACAAACCCAAGAGAACATATTAAGGCGATCACTTTAAGAAGTGGTCGTGAAGTTGAGAGTAGACTCCCTAGTAAGAAGATAAATGTTGAGACACCTGAGATCGTGGAGGTTGAGGATAGAGCCAAAGAGAAGGAGGTGGCATCCCCACCTTTCAAGCCAAGAATTCCTTATCCTTCAAGGTTGAAGAATGACCAAAATGATGAGTAATAGAAGAAGTTCTTGGGTCTATTCAAGTAGTTGCACATCAACATCCCATTCGTGGAGGTATTGTCTCAAATGCCTCACTACGCAAAGTGTCTCAAAGACTTCTTGACCAACAAGAGGAAGTGGAAGAGAGTGCATCTATGATTCTAGATGCTTTATACTCGGCAGTATTGCAAAAGAATATACCAAATAAGAAGAAATATCTCGGAAGCCTTATTAATCCTTGTAATATTGGTAACTTGGGTGAAGAGAAGGCATTGGCGGATTCAGGTGCTAGCATCAATGCTACATCTTATACGTTCTTTAAGAAGCTAGGCTTGGGAGAGCCTAGACCTACTCAGATGACACTTCAATTGGCCGACCCAACAGTTAGACATCCGAGGGGCGTCATTGAAGATGTACTTGTGAAAGTTGACAAGTATATATTTCTTGTGGACTTTGTGGTGTTGGATGTTGATGAGGATGTCGAGATTCCATTAATGCTTAGGAGGTCATTCTTGCGCACTTCCAAGGCTCTCATTGACATAGACGGTGGGGAGTTGACACTGAGAGTTGGTGATGACAAGTTGACATACCGCCTCGCCGAAGACATGCGATAGTCTCTTGACTTTGATGATACTCTAATTTTTTCTAGACACTACTGATGAGTTAATTGATGAATACGTGTAGGAAATGTTATGTACGGACCCATTGGATGGGTTGCTAGATCAAGAAGTGGAAAATAAAGAAATCTTGTCACTCGATCTATAGGGCAACTTACAACCTACCCCGGTGATCATGAAGAGGATGATCCAAAAGATGAAGAGAGCAAGGAGACATCACAAGAAGCGCCCCAAGGCTAATAGGAATGTGAAAGCACGGAGTAAGGGTGATGAACCCTTGTGTGGTAACAAGCTCGATAACTCTCCCTCTACCTTAAAACAATTATGTGCATCGTTCTTTTAGGTTGTAGGTAAGAGAGCAACCTTCATTTATGAGCCCCCGTGAGATAAGATCAAGTACGTCAAGCTTAGTGACGTTAAACACGCGCTACTTAGGAGGGAACCCAAGTCTTTACTATTTTTCTAGCTTTATTTTAGTACTTTCATGAATAAGAGCTTTAGTATTGGTGTCATGATTTTTAAATGCTTTTGCTGCACTTTTCTTGTGAATTGTTTGTGTTTTTAGTGTGCTTTAATGTGATTGCCGAAGTTTCTAGATCGTTTGAGCATGTTTTCATGTTTCTCTGGACACTTCTTTATTATTTTTGTAGTCTCTGTATATGCATGAGTGTGGAGAAATTTTTCTGCAAAGTCTGTAATTTTTCTAAGTTATTCAGATAAGCCACACGGCCGTGTGGGAATTTTCCACACGGGCATGTGTTTCCATTTAGAGCTCAACTCCTCTATCTTGAGAAGGCATAGGGGCGTGTGAATGCCCCTGTGAGTGACCTTGTGATGGTCACACGTCCGTGGATAATTTCCACACAGGCGTGTGGATCTCTACAGAGAGCCAAGGCTCTATCCCGAAAAAACATAGGGTCATGTGAATGCCCCTGTGGATGACCCTGTGAATGGCACACGGGCGTGGGTAATTTCCACACACCCCTGTAAAACTCTGTATAGACTTCTCTTTCATCCTGAGAGCACACAGGGCCGTGTGAGTGCCCCTGTGAATATCCACACGCCCGTGTGAAATTTCCAAAGGGGAGTGTGGAACACTTAGAATTTTTCTCGAGAGGACGGAGACGCCACAGGGGTGTGTGGGTACCACTGTGGGTCTGGCACATGAGTGTGGGGAATTTCCACACGCCCGTGTGGATGCGTTCAAAGGCAAAGGAAGCTATCTCTAGAGCACATAGGGGGGTGTTTCTGCCCCTGTGGGTGACCTTGTGGGAGTCACAATGGCGTGGGTAATTTCCACACGCCTGTGTGGATGCATAGAACACCAAAGGGCGTGATTTTTCTTTATAACCCACTCACGCCCCTTCATTCTTTAATGCCTAAACGCTCAAAAGTTGCCTCTCTTTACTCTCCTGACCCCTCGCCATTCATTTATTAGGTTTTTGAGTTGTTTTTCAGTCACATTCGTAGGTTTTTATCCTCATTTCGTCGATAAGCTTCTCTTTCTCTTTTCTTCACCAAAATTTCATTTCTTTCAATTATTGTGTTGATTTTGCATGAATATCATGTTTAAATGGTTGGTGCATGCTTTTAGAGTGATCTTAGAATGAATTTTTGATGCATTTTTAGGATTTTTACAACCTGGCCATGCGGCTTCATGCCCCGAAGATCCACATGGTCGTATGGAATTTCCACATGACCGTGTGGATTTCTGCAGAATTAAGTTTTAGGTTTGATTCGATGAATCTCTATTCAACTCTTGTTGAGATGGCCCCTAGATCGAGAAAACGGCTGGCAAGCGTCCCCATGAGCCATCTCCGGAGCATATGGAGTTTGTGATTCCTGAGCATCAAGCTCGGTTCGAGCGTTTGGCGAGACTCAAGTTTAGGCAGTCATGTTTCCCCGACTTGAGTACACTGAGAGAGATCCAGCTAGGTGATGAGATGGGCGATGAGTTCGATGAGTTACTATCTATAGGGAGTTGGCGTTGTTTACTTTCTATTAGAGATCTAGTCATTCATTTACTAACATTGGAGGTGTTAGCATCGTTCGAGTTTGACCGATCGTACAACAGCTTCGATAGTATAGACGCTATTTAATTCTATATGTTCAATCAGTACCATAGTATGAACGTCACTCACTTTTTGGTCCAACTTGGGCTATATGATGAGGCCTTTACTGATATTGAGGAGTACGAGCAGTTACCGACTGATTATGTGGCCAGGATCCGTATGAGCTAGGGGTTCCCAAGGCTATTTGCCTTTCTCATCCTTCTTACAGATACATCCACGTTGTTCTGAGTAGATCAGTGAACGGCTTTAGTGGTAGCATTGGAGTCCTCAGTCGGCAAGAGTAACTTTACTTTTATTCAATGGTATAGAGTGAGCCGATTCACTTGGGACACATCTTGGCCTAGTATCTGCGTCATCAGGGCTAGTATGCCAGAGTCAGAGTTCTCTTCTCAGGCCCATATATTATGAGACTTATCATGGGCATGGGTCTGATGGATGCTGTTCGAGGAGCTGAGAAGATCATTGTACCATCTCCCCTCTGCTTGGAGACTATGAGACTCATGGGCATAATCAGGAGATATAGAGACGGAGTATATGTGATGATTATGCCCACACCAGAGATAGCCAAGGGTGAGGGTGATGCCAGAGAGGGATCTCAGCCTGCGTAGGAGCCACAGCCCGTGTAGATGGAGACCGATGCACCCTCCGAAGCACAGGAGCCACCTCTAATGCGGATCTTTTCACTGACTCAAGCCCATTATCACTTTGAGAGGCTCAAGAGTGCGGTAGGTGTGCTACAGTCAGACTTAGCTGAGGTTCATGCGACACAAGCCGTGAACCATGTAGAGGTGATGGCGCATCTTGACACTTTACAACAGTTACTTGAGCGAGACACGACCTCACCCTTTGTAATGAGACCTCGAGGTCCACCGACGCCTCCATCATCACTAGTAGCACCACTAGCAGTACCAGTTGATCCACCAGTAGCAGTTTCACTAATAGCAGCAACAGAGCCAACCAAGCATGATACTGACGTTTGAGGCATCTTTATTTTCTTTGTTTTTATGTTTTTCGTATTTTATTTTTGCATTTTATTTTGGACTTGTACTACTCATAAAGGATTTTCCTTCTGAGTTTATCTTTTATTTTCAGTTCCTTTGAGTTGTATTTCATTTTCATATCTTTATAGACTCGAGTTATTTTGTTTTTGTTGAGCTTCATTGAACCTCCTTGTGTATATGTACAGATGGTCTTGTGACTCTTGGAATTTGAGGAATAGTCATGGACACGGTCATTGTGCTTCTCACATGGCCGTGTGTGCTCCACAATCCATTAGAACTCAACTCTTGATGAATATAGCTTCATTAAATGTACCATTAGTAGTTCAGGGGAGTATTATTTCAATTGCCCATCTCCACACATGTTTTGATTGTTACACTTTATTGTGCTTGCATGCGTACATTGAGGGCAATGTACATCTTAAGTGGGGGAGGGGGGGAGTTCACATTACACATGTTCTATACTTATGTTTCATTGTTCATGCTCATGTATCCAATGCCGGTTCACCTTAGTTGCAATGGTTGTATTCTTAAGTTTAGGAGAATTTTTTTAACATTGAATGTGCTCATGCTCTAGTTTTACTTTAATTTTTAGGAATTTTTGCTTGATTGATACTTGTTGCACTACTCACTCATTAAACCTTGTGGAAACTCAAGTTCAACATTTAAAGGAATTGTTTTTAGTTTGTTTCTTGTTTTAATTTCTTTGAAAAAAATGGAAAGGAATGAAAAAAGGGGAAAAAATAGTTGTTTGTTTTGTTGTGCATTGGGGGTGGAAAGAGCTACCACCAATGAAGTATGAAGCTACTCTCATAAGTCGGATACTAGTTATGCCCTTAATGAGAGAAAGAGCTATCTCATGGGATGAGTGAAAGCTACTACCCCGGTAGAAAGAGCTACTACCTCGAAAGTGTAAAAGCCACCTTAGCGGCCGCTTAGGAAAGGGATACCTTAGAGGATATGTAGAGCTACTACCTTCTCTTTTCTTTTTGTACATAAATAAATCCCTCTTAATTAGAGCTTTGAGGAGTATATGTTGGGTTGACTTGAGTGAGTTTACTCACACTTACACATTTTCGGGTTGTTGTCCTTTTTTATTCAAGTTTTTAGCTAGAGCATTGATTTTTCTTATTCGGTGTTAGAATTTTTCCTTACTTATAGAATGCTTCTTTTGCATGCTTTTGATGAACCTAAGGCCAAGCACTTTCAATTTTCCTTCTTAGAGGCTTTAATGTTTTATTTTTGCATGAGGACAAGTAAAAGCTTAAGTATGGGGGAGTTTGATAAGTGCTTGTGTATAAGTAATATGAAGTATTTTTTTTTTTTTACATTGAGCTTTACTTTTCTCAGATTTTATATCTTAGTCATGTGTATATGTGTTCTTTTGTGCATGTAGGGTTGTGGAGACAATTGTGAAAGAAAAGAACCAAAAGTATATTGTGGATGCATTTGTTGATGAAGTTCTTGGATGGAAGAAATGTGAAGACACAAGTTGTGCACAAAGATATGTGGGTGTGTGCCAATCTCCATTGTGCTTAAACGAATACATAAAGTAGAAGGGCACAAAGGCAGTCACACTCATGTGTTCCGACTTGTGCAATAATAGCAAGATCTTCATCAATGTGATGTCAGTGAAGAAGCGACGTGATCTACCACATGAATGTGTGCCCATTCATGTGGCTTTGATGAAAAAAGAGTGGATTCGGGAGCATTTTGGCGAAGTAGGATAACAAAATCACTGTAGCAGTTACTGTTCACAGTTCGTAGGAAACTAAAATCTGGAAATCCACATGGCCGTGCGGAAATTCCACATGCTCGTGTGGATACCCGATTCTAGCCCCTATAAATGCTGCGACTTTAGACGTTTTGAAGGATCTTTTCCCCATCTTTTGCCTACCTTTGGAGGCGCTCGCGGCTAGGGTTTGGAGAGGCTTTGTCTAGGTCTTTGGAGTGGTTCTATGGCCTTCGACATTAAATTCCTTTAAAAGAGAGTAATTGGGGGAGCTTTCATCGGCATCGATTCGTCGAGATATGCCCTAGGCTTGACAAGGGAACCTTTGGAGAAGACGAGGCGGCTCCAAAAGACTATCGATACGGATAACAAGGGGGTTTTATCTATGGATTACATGCATTAACTTTTGATTTCATTGTTGATTGTGTATTGTTCCATGGAGAGCTAAACCCCTAGTGGGTGCTTGAACTTGTAAACCCTAGGATGATTTTGTTTCATTAACTTTCATTATGTTTCTTTAATTGATGTTTTGATTGAGTCCTATCCTTGAATGCTTGGTGAATTGATTTTCCCTTACAGTGACACTAGGGTTGAGAATCTATCTTGATAATACTTGTGAATGAGTGACACTTCATTAGGGTTAGACAAAGCAAGGTTGGAGAGGGTGAGTCGAGAGGTAGCGGAACGTCCCCTTTACCCTTCAGATGTGAATTATCCTACCTCCACGTTTCAAGAGTTCTTTACGGTCATGATAGAGTGAAGTGCTAAGAGACAAACTCCACTGGGGCACAGTTGCGACCGCATTAGAGTGAAGTGTTGAAGTATTTCTTAGTGCTGGGCTTAATTGTAACTAGGGGTCTTTCGCCTGGACCAAAGGGTTAGATCTATATTAGGGAATAGGGTTTACTACTTGGAATCCCTAGAGCTTCATGCAACCCCACGCAGTGTGAGGTGTCAAGAGTATCTCTTTTCGCCGGGGCATAGTGAAGGGATTAGTCACGGTTGACCTTAGGTTTTGGGGACCGTGTGTCTTTGGATGTCCATGACTTATTAGACATCAGTTAGGAGGCATAATGATGAGTTTTGCACTTGAAATAATAGTCCTAGAGTGAGCAATGTCCGGGTGCCCCATTTTCTATCGATTGCCTCTCCTTATTTCTATTGCGTCTCTTTCTTCTTTTCTTTGTTTTCATTTGCATTGATATTGTTCACACAACTCCTCAATAGTTTTCACTATAGTTAAATAGCAATACTTGTGTTTCCAAGCACTATTCCCTGTGGACACGACTACCCACTCACTAGGGTACTTTATTACTTCGATGACCCGTGCACTTGCGGTGCACACACGCAAGGGGTGTGTCGATGATCATCTCCACTAAACCTCAACTCTCATTGTGGAAATCCAAATAACTCACCATTCTTATAGTGTTGTCTTTTATCCTCAACAAGTGGATATCAATATTCAAATTAACCTTATGGATGATCAGAGCAATTAATAAGGTTATAACAAGTTTAATATCAAACTTTTTAGATTTCTTTTAATAGTTTGGAAAAGAATTTATGGATTAGGAATTAGGAGGGCTTAAAATCCTCAATATTCATGATTTCAACAATGCATTTTGGTAAAAGGATGGTGGAAAATTAGCACTAATCAAATTTGTTGCTGGACATGTGCAACTTAATTTAATTATTATTATATTTGTTGCTCTTTGTGCTTTCTCACATCTCTTTATATAGAAAATTCTTCTTTGAGGCTAGGATCTTTCATAATCTACTAGCATTTTAATCTTGCGTTACATAAAGAATTTGAGAAGCCTTCTCCTTCCCTCTAGAAACCTTTAGGCTAGATGGTAGAGTATCTCAGGATATTTGACCTCCTTTCATTCCTTCACTCTATCAAAACTTCCAACTAGTGCTCTCTACGTCTTTCCCTCCTTTACATGAGGTAACTTCCTTTAATTCACAAAACTAAATGCATCTTCTCCTAAACTCTTCTCTAGCTTGAGTAACTACAAAAGTTGTAGCCTTGTGAATAATAGGATGTTCTCTATTCAATCTTTCTATCACTTTTTTTAATGACAAAGGACTTAGGTGCCCTTTGGAATCAATATTTTAGAGGAGTAGCAGTCCCCACAAAATTAATATTTTTAATTACCTTACATAGTATAACATAATTTTGACCCAAGATAATTTAACATGGAGGGGGTGAAATGGATTACCATCTACAACATAGATATTATGTTACACAACTATAGAAACTAAAAAGGGCAAATCACTTTTTCCATGATCACGCTTTCTGCGTACCCCACCTCTATAGTTGATGTTTGGAACATGTGAAGAATCAACTTGGATTACTATATCCAACCAAAGTGGGAGCTCCTTATTTAAGCTATATGTTGGAAGGTTTGGCTAGACAAGAATAGAAGCATATTTAATAATTATTTTCTCTCTCATAATTCACTTGTCATTGGGATTAGCTATAAGTTCCTTCTTTTGTTATTTATAAGTTTAAATTTGAAGAAAGCTAACCTTGAGGAATTTCCTTGATATCTCAATCAAGCGCAATTTGATGTTTTATGTGCCACATTCATTTTAAGTGAGTTTGCTTTAACTTGGAGAAAAAGAGCATGATGCTAGGAATGCTTATGATGTTAAGGATAGATGACTACCCTCGATGATAGTTTTTTGAAACCATTTTTACCTTTTTTACCTTTCTTACATATGTAGTAATTTATGGTGCATTTGATCCACAATAGAGATGTAAATGGAGCTGGACAATTAATGGGATGCCCATTCCCGTCCTCGCTTTCCACTTGGAGTGGAATCCTCGCCCCAAAATTCCTCGTGGGAAGAAATTCTCCCCACTCATTCCTCCACTGGGATCCCCGTTGGGGCAAGGATTTTCCGCCCCAATGATTTTTTCCCTACAACATACACATCATATATGAAATAAAAAAATCCACAAAATATTCCTCTTGATAAACCATAATATAATGTGGGATGCAACAAGTTAATTAATACAAATAACATAAATTTTCCAACTAAATTAAATATATAAAATAAAAACATATGCTTTATTTTTGTTGTTGGGAATAACAGTGGAGCACGGGGATTCTTCGCTCTCCATGGAAAGAGCATTCCCATCTCGGCCCCGTTGAGTTAGGCAGTGAATGGTTTTCCTCTATTTCTCACCCCGTGGGGGCTATCTCAGAGAATCCTCGTCCCGTTGGAGAAGGGGGGAGGGGGGTCCCCATAGAAAGCGGAGATTCCCCACCCCACATGAATCCCTAATCCACAAAAAAGGGGCAACATAATTTTTTGTGCTTTGTTTGATTTGTATATGGGGTGTGAGTGCATAACAAAAGAGTGGTAAAGAACAATACAACTTGGTGTCATACCATAACCATAGTACAAGAATTCAAGTGAGGAATAGGACAATTAAAGACATTATTGTTCTTAACTAAAATGAAAAATTATGATGATGCTTTAACCACTGTCCACCTCCACCAGTCATCGCCCATCGGCGCCAGCTGACCATAAAGAATCGTTGTCAGTAGGCCACGACAATTGGTGAGCTACCAGCATTGTTTGACCACCGCTGCCTGCCAAGGATCTAGATTATACAAAAGATATCATCGTAATTTTACCATTTTTTGTCTAGTTTTTGTATGAATCAAACAACAAACAACAAAATATATTTTGTATTGTCCATTGAACATCAAACATGTATTTCATCAATTGTTTGTGTGTTGTACTGCTTGTGCTATACCCATCTGCAAATCAAAAAGACCCTTAATCACTTAACATGGTTTAAGGTGCTCATGATGTTTTATAGGCCATGGACATGCGGCCCGCACAACTCATGAGATTTTTTTTATACATATATTTTCACTTTTTTAATCAAATGACGTCTTCACTTATGTTTCTAGAATTTTTTTTATAATAACTTTTTAGCAATTTTTGGATTCTGTTTATATTTTTGGGCTTAAAAAACTATATAAATAAAATATGGCTACATCGTATCACGTGATGGGCCTAGTTGTTGGTACGTGGGCTGTGCCGGCCCGTCAAACACAATGCCTTGGCCGTAGTGGGCCCCTGCCGTGCCAGGCGATGTCCGCCAATTTAAATAATGTTTTTATTGATTCGGTTCTCTTTAGACCGAACCAGTTCGGTTTACTTGAACCGAACAACACGTTAATATCCGAATGCTTCTCGCTCTTTTTCCGTTTCCTCGTTTCTATCTGTGTCTTGAGTCCTTGGTTTCGCTACAATGGCCGGGGAGGCGCCTCTTCTTCGCAATAGCTACTGGGTTCTTAGGCATGGGAAGAGCATTCCCAACGAGAGAGGTCTCATTGTCTCTTCTCTGGTTTGTCTTATTGCTTTTAAACTCATTAGACTCTTCAAGTTCTATTTCATTAATCTGTTGTTTGTGATATCCTGTAAATTTTATCTTTTTGCAAGTTATTTCGGTGTTTAGTTTTATAAATGTGTGACATTTGATGGAAAATCTTTGGTATGTTGAGAATGTCTTTTGTGTTCTTTATAATGATGTGATAATTAGGTTATGTGATTGCTAAATTTAGATGTATTGATATTCTAGTAATTGTCTCTTTTTGCAAGCAATTGGGTTGTTGATTTTTTCAAAAAATGAAATTTGATGACAATCTTCAAGGCATTGATATCGTTGGCCTTGGTGTTTGTGTATAATGATTGATAATCAGGTTATAAAATACCTAATTAGCTGAATTGCAGATGATAGTTTGATCTCATGTGCGATTATTTGGGTTATGATATGATACAAAATTCTCTATTTTTTTTTTCTGATTAGGTTGTTGGTTTTTTGCAATTAATGAAATTTTGATGGAAAACCTTCAGAACATTGACTTTGGCTTTGAGAATTGTCTATAATGATGTGACAATCGGGTTTTGTAATATTTAATTAGCTGAATTGATGGTCCTTTTCTAATCAAATGATAGACTAAATTGCTATGGAGTTTATCACCAAATGGCAGTTTAAATTTATGTTTAGTTGCTTGGTATATTATGACAGAAACTAGCTTTACTTATTCTCATCTTTTCATTAACAAGAAAATTATGTTCTCACAGGAAAATGGTACTTTGCAAGAGTTTGGATTGGCTCCTGAAGGCATTGAGCAAGCAAAGTTGGCAGGAGAATTATTTAATAAGGTTCAGTTTTTTCTCTTGTCTTTGTCAATAACTCACAAAAAATACATTATTGACACTTAGGAAATTTAAATGTCGTACATCTGAATCATGAAATTGTTAACTGAAGATATTTAGTATCAGACCCATAAATTTAGCACAATACTTCTATCTTCTCTGGCTTGTAATAATATTATTACCAGTAATAGTTGGTAGGGAAGATTTTGCTTATGTAGACTAATCGAGGAACCTGAATGCACATCTCTGTGCTTTTTCTTTCCTTTTTTTGTTTTTTATCATCTATGCATGCACATCCAGTATACAAGTTTAAGCCAGAAAAACTTAGCTTGAGATAGGAATTCTGGGAGATATAGACCAGACACAAGGCTAGTTTTGCAGGTTTTATGGGTCAACTCCTTTGAATAGAAGTTCATATGCTAGATGAGATATAAAATCAGGTAAAATTTTTCAGGACAGTTTTCTTAAAAATGTCATTTTGCAAAATTTTGTGCATGCCTAGAGATTCAGGTTATCTTTTTTATGAGGGAGTTGTTTAGATGGGAATAGTTCACCAGATCCATGGTTTTCTATTACCAAAAGGAAGAGTTTCATGGTTATTTGTACTTGGGTTTCTGAATATGGTTCTGGTTCTTTGTTCATTTGCTTGAGATTGCTCTAAGGTGATGTGCTATTTTAATTTATAGATATATATTGTAGGAACTGAAAGAAAAGAATGTCCTGGTTGAAAATGTTCGCATATGCTATTCTCCATTTTCAAGAACAAAGCAGACAGCCAAAGAAGTTGCTGGTGCATTAGGTATCCCATTTGAAGGCGCTCAATGCAAGGTGATACTTGTTTAAGCTTGCTAGTATTTTATGGAAAATTTGCTTCTATATCTTTTTTTGCGTGTATGAATTAAACCTTTGCTGTTTTGACTGGTAGGATTTTTCATATCCTGTTGAAATTATTTACGATAAATTCAGTCAAACTGTGACTTGTTTTGTGGTCGATATTATCTATCAATTGATATTGTGACAAGGTCTGTTATTTTATAGGCGATGGAAGCACTTCGGGAACGTCATTTTGGACCACTTTTTGAGCTGCTTTCACATGATAAGGTATATATTTGATAATGAATGTAGTTTCTTAGCCAAACCATGCTTGAAATTATAAAATCAGATATCAAGGTTTCATGAGTATGGTATAAGGATATTTAGTCTGCACATTTACTTTGTCTCACCTATTTATGTGTTTGTCCTCGAAAGCCTGGTCTCACCTATTTATTTTTTTAGCCTATATACAGATGTGGAACTTAGAACTTAATAAAAGGACATAAACACTTCATGGTCTTGACAATTACAATCTCAATTCTCATGTAAAAGAAAGCAATTGTCATATCCCATTCATGTAATATTTATGGACAACATGTTGAACTCATGTGGAATCCCTTTTTGGCACTAACATAAGTTGGGCATATCCACTTTGTGGCTCATCGACCATTATGTTGAACCTAGGCTTCCAACCATGGACACTTGCATATATCATAGATTAATTGCCTTTCCAGGGACTGCTTTTGTCATATTGTGGTGCTGGCTGCATCAATTGGTGATTTGTGCATATATCCTTTTGATATTTATCCTTCTAATGCGTCATAAATGGCGCTCAGCAAATATAGATTTATCAGTTTCCAGCCTTGCTTATGCTATTGTCAGTTAAAATTCTTCCATGGCAGATATTTTTAATGAATTTTTTCTTTTTTGTGTCAGTATATTTCCCAACTTTATTAGATTCTCAAGATGACTGACATTACATGAAGTTTGGAAATTATCTTTTAAACCATCAGGTGTACCTTGTCTCAGTTTTCTTAAAAAGATATGAGCTACACCATACTGAATCTTTTGATTATGTATCCACATCAAAATACTGATCTGTCGTAGCGGAAGCCAACAAATTTTAAGTCTTTTTCATTAATAACTTGAGTATATAAATGCACTAATTGTAATTTGGCATCTAAACCCCATAGTTAAGATGCTACACTCTTAATGTATATTTTGACAGTGTTTGAACCAATCTAATTGTTCCTTGATGCGTTTACGGATTTCCTATATGTTCAAATATTGTTTATTTTTGAATTAATATGAAATCTCCACTGGCAGTATGCAGAGATATGGGCACTTGATGAGAAGGATCCTTTCATGTCACCTGAGGGTGGGGAGAGTGTTGCTGATGTAGCCTTCAGATTAGCAACTGCTCTGGCCACAATAGAGTCAGAATATGACGGGTAATTACCATCTTCTCTTAACAAGAGTTTTAACATGGGTTTTTTTTTTTGGCTTGATTTTGTCTTAACTTTGCTTACAAAATTCTACTTCATGAATGCTAGCCTAAATCTTTATATGCAAAAAAAGTAAAAATAAAATAATAAAAAGCTAGTTTTTTGTTTCCATCAGATTCCATGAAAGAGTTAGTAAGTTGGAAGGGAAGCGATGCATGACATTAGAGGAAAGTACATATCTCAAGTCATTTCTACTGATTTTATATTTGCAATTCCATGATTGAGAATTCTGCAAAAATGCCTTGAATAAACATGAATACTATTAAGTTCATGAAATTAACATCAAGCAGAAAATGCATCAAGTTTTTTTCTATATAGCTATTCATGTAGCTGATGATACAATATATGAAACAAATAGTTCAAATAATCCCTTTTTTCTTCACATAACTTTTTCATGCTGAGAAAACATTTCATTAATATTAGTTTACTTTCCAAATTTATGGTAAAATTTCTATCTTATCACGCTGGGAGTAGAAAAACTATGAAACTGATGTGTTTAAAGACAGTTTGTTGCACCATCCTGTGATATTTTGTCTTCTGCGATATCCATGCATTTTAGCTTTCCTGTTCTTTATAATGCTAATATTAAATTTATATTACCGAATGGCTTATGATCCATCTCAGATGCACAATTCTGGTCGTCAGCCACGGTGATCCTCTTCAGATCTTGCAGACAGTAATCCATGCCGCCAGGGAACACTCATCCTCGAATGCTGAAAACATTATGGCAAGAATCAAAGGGGTCATGGTTCATTCATTCTTATCTGGTCACCGAAAGTTTGCATTGCTCACTGGAGAGCTTCGCCATGTCTCCTAAATTTATTATTATTATTTTTGTATAGATCAGACACCCTGTTGATCAGCATCATCCTTAGTTTATGTTACTGTTTGAGTAGATTGTTTATTGAAGACCAATTTCAACTTCTGTTTGAGTAGATTGTTTACTGAAGACCAATTTCAACTTCCAAAACATAAAACCTGCAAGTAAATCATTGTTTAGCCTTCCCCATTTTTGTTTTTGATAACCCATATGTTATGTTTTTGAAACGAAAAAGATAAATACATGCGAAACCACAAAGAGAGGTACAAACATAAATTCCACTAATTGTGGAAAGAACATAGGAAGAAGACAAGGAGAAAAACTAGAGTGACTAAGGGCATCGGTTTGATCACTAAGACTTATAGTCTTAAATTTCATTTCTACATGTTACAATGAACCCAAATCCCAAATTTGAGGTCATGGACGGCTCCAACCCAACATCTTTTTCTACCCCAAATTTGGGGTAGGTGGTAGATGACCCCAAATTCAGGGTTCAACTATTTGGACCCCAAATTTGGGGTCCCACATATTTTATATTTTTTTTATTCAATATTCTAATAAAAACTTTAAGTTATTAATTTATATAATTAATACTTTAATTAAAGTAATATTTTAATATAATTTTAAATTTTATGTGTAATTAATTATTTCAATAATAAAATTTTTAATTAAATTAATTTAGGATAAATTTATTAAACTAAAATAGTTAAAATATACTTAAAAACAATGAAAGAGACATGCACTATGAATTTATAACAAAATACATTCATAACAAAATAGATAATAATGTATAAACATTCACCAATAATAAACCGAGCTATTAAATAATCTTAATAAAAGTTAATGTAAAATATTTGATTAAGTAATTTTATTTTTATTGTTAAAATTGTAATCAATGATGTGTTTATTAATTATTTATCAAACTAATTAAAATATATATATATATATATTATTTCTAAATAAATTAAATCATAATTTAAAAAATATTTTAAATAAATTTTATTAGTAATGTATTATTACATTGTAAATAATATTTAATTAAATCATTGTTGAAAATAATTAATTTCAAGTATATTGTGGTTGAAATAGTAATAATAATAAAAAATGAGATATGTAAAAGAATATTCTATTTTGGGGTTAGATTTGGGACTTGTGGTTGGAGTATAATTTACTGTAGTGGAACCAAATTTGGGATTTGGGGTTAAAATTTGGGGTTGTGGGTTGGAGATGGCCTAACAACAACAAAAATATAACCAATAGTGACACCTTGAAAATGTAAAGGCATGAGCAACTTTGAGGGTTGCATCCTATTATATGGCCATAGAGATCAATTTAGGCCTCTATTGGAGATTGTCTCACATAATGAAGATATATTTAACTTTCATAAAGGTTAGGATGGGGGTAGAGATATAAAATTAAAGATATGTGCATTTCTTTACAGCCATATGTTCTAGATAAGAGCCTCGGATATATTGTCAAAGATTTTTACAATCAAATTTCTGAGGTGAAGTCTACAAAGGCCAAATATAGTAGAAAAAGAATTAGAAAATAATAAGTCTAAAAAAGTTGGCCAAAGTGATACCAAGTCATAGCAGTCAAAAGACACAAGAGGAAAAGATGGTCTACTAATTCAATTAAGAAGTGACAAAACAGAAAAGTAGCTATTGGAAGGTTGTTACATCCCGTAATGGCCATATTTTCTAGAGTGAGAATCTTATTATCCTAGGCTAGCCAGATTTAGACATTGACTTATGGGGATAATATCTCTTCCAAATATATGGAGATACATAACATCAACTTTTCATAGCCAGAAAGGATGTTTAGTAGTCCTCAAGGCCTTTGGTCAAAGAAAACTTGGCTATCAGACCAAAACAAAGTAGAGGTACCATCCTTAATTATAGAGGTGATGTGAGCCCTAAAAGCCGAGAGGTGACTTATGATACCATTCTAAAAGAAGGAATTTCTGAGAGGCTGTATATGAAATAGGTTCTAGGATGAGCTATGGTAAAGATAGTTGAATTCGACCACTTGGTATCTTCACTAGTGCGTATAAATCGATATCTTCCACTACCATTTTCCTACAAAGAGTATTGTGGAAGTCTTTAAGCTCTAGAATAACCCTAACGTCCTTATTACTAAGATTTACACAGTCATTTTAGTTAACAAGATGATAGTCTGACTTGTCATTATTTGGCCCTAACCAGAGAAAATCTTTGTGAATCTAATTAATAGCCTTAAAAACCCAAACTATGATATTTTAACAATAAACATCCAATATAATGATATATATAGATATGAGAACTGGGTTAACTAGAGTAAGTTTACATCCTAAGGATTAAAGTTTATATTTTCAGGAGATAAACCTTAATTTGATCATTGAAATGAGTTTCTCCCAATGTTGGTAGCGGGGGCGTTAGATGAAGATGGGGATGCCAAGGTAAGTAATTGGAAAGGAGCCTATGGAGTAGTTGAGAGTCTTGACAAGAGAAGCATCTAGTGTATGTCCGATCCCACATGGAGCACAAGCATGTTTTTGTAAAATTAATTGATAGTCCTGATATACCCTAAAACAAGTATAAGATAAGGTTCATTATATTAAGATCTTTGCTAATTCCTATAGTCATAGGGGATCAAGCTATCTACGTGTGAAGGTGACATGTCTTCGCAAATCTACCCAAAGGAACTCCCTAAAGAACCCTTAAGGAGATCGCATATGTGAACATTGAACTAAGTAGATTGGTAACTAGTATGAACAACAACAGAGAAAAATGGCACCTTATCTTAGACCATGACAGTATCTTACATACCCACTGAGGGTGCCTTTAATAAGGATAGAGACCTTAAGTGAACAAGATGTTTTTAATCGAACCTACCCAACAGCCTCTAAACTGTTCCTAGACAAAAGGTCAAATAAGAATCCCAATACATCATTTTAAAAGCTATGACGAAGTCCACTTTGACGATGTTGCATGGGATTCTTCACTTCTCGCGCCTGAAGATTAATTGCTTCACTATGGTGATACTATCTATGATACATCTAATTGAGATGAAGGTGGGTTATGTTGAGTTAACAAGCAAATCCACAACTTTACTAAGGGGAGTGGGCAAGATTTTGTAGATGATTTTGAGGATTGAGTTTATAAGACTGATTGGACCAAAATCAATAAGGTGCTCAAGAGATTCCACTTTGGCGATAAGAGTTATGCTAGCCTAGCTAATCAGCTCTTGATTGGTGAAACCCTTGTAGAAGTTCTTGTAGTATTAAACTATGACATTAAGCACCATAGACCAGAATTTTTAAAAGAAAAACATTGGAGATTCTTCAAGTATTGGTGCTTTCTCTAACACCAGCTCGAATGTGGCATTTTGATTTCTTCTGTAAAAAAAGGGGTTTCCAACTATAATAGATCAAACCTTTATAGACTCTATTTAAACACTAGAAGTTTGGAAAAATCAAAATTTAAAACAAGTCTCATGATTGGTTCCAAATTGATATTGAAATAGAGAAGTACAAACCTTCTCAATTTCCTTGTACCATGCAACTTTGACATTGTTGTGCTGGATGCTAGGGGGGAGGTTTTAATTGTGACGGTTGTAAGAAACCACATGGAAAATTTAGTATTTCATACTATTTTGCTTTATTGTTAAGGGTTTTTCTAATCTCATGTTTTCAGCCAATTTTTCCAAAAAGGACATTTGTGTTACATAGCGCATGACAACCGTTTTCTTGAAGTGACGACTAGAAATAACAGGTGCTTCTACATCTTTTTATCTTTTTGTTTCCCTTGTAGCTTTATTTGAAAATTTTAGCGAGACTCTTTTATAATAAAAATGGATAAACCACATCTTTAATTAAGCAAGCAAATAATTATAAAAAAAATAAAAACAAAAAGTACATAGTCCATTATACATGAATACAACTAGTTGAAATAAAGAATGAAAAAGCCAGATGCAATGACATCCTATAAACAACAAGTAAGTGGATCATCCATCCAAGGTGGGATGGGTCAAAGGTGAGGTGGAACTAGCTGGAACCCAAATTAGACATTGATTTTCCATGATCAGTTGGATGGGATTCTTGGAACTTAGGCTTCTTTTGTTGGTAGCAATTGAACCCTCATGTTTCATCCTTTCACTTAAGGGGTTTTGGAAACCCATAAAAGAAACATATGATTAATTTTCATTATAGTTGAAATTGGTAGAAAAACTTAGTATTAAAAATGTGATGATTCCATTCACAACTCTGTAAATGTATATTTACTCATGCACATGTCTAAAGCATTTTAATTTGTATATACACCCCTTATAATTTTTTAGAGAATATTCATGAATACACACTTATAAAAATTCATAAATTTAGGTTTTCACAATTACCCTACAAATGGATCATACTTTGATAATAATTCATAAATGCATGTTTTCACAAACATCATACAAATGGATCTGCATTATTAAACATAAAACACAATAATACCAAAATCAGACGAGCTTAACTCTACTTCAACTTTATATTGTGTTAATAGGTTGTGCCATAAATTATCACCCCTTGTGCATATGTTTGATGAAAATACTAATGGAGCTTTATTCACCTTAGGGGTTTAAAGGATTCACAAAGGTCTCCTTCAAACAATCCTTCATATTTTAAAGATCAAGTATAATGAAGAAGTGACATATTCTCTCATAAAAAAAAAAAGTTTAATAACAATGTGAAATAGTGAAAGTTGGCCTAACAAATATGGTTTATGGCTACCACATTGTTAGAATAATGGTATTTGAATTTAAATTAGAATGATAAAATTGGATTTAAGACTTAATTCTCCCTCTCTACTTAGTATGCAAAAAAGAATATGGAAATATCCTTCGGGATACAATGAAACTAACATCTAGCTTCATTTTATAATATGATGTTAAAAACATTAAGGCATAATTAGACGGTTGGCAAAGTTATCATAATATTATTGTATACTTGTTGCAACATTGAAATTATAAAAAAAATTGAATTATTAAGTAAATAACATGAAGTTAATGAACCTTTTTTTAATCTTAAAAATAGTATCTAGTGTATCTAGCAAGCTTTTTTACAAGCTCGCAAGTGTCTTTTATTTTAGAACAATCTTTATAAAAAGTTAACAATTATTCTCTATTGAACATAACAACTAAAGCTCTACAAAGTTGTATAATTATATAGAAACATATAAAAGCATCACTGTAGTTGAAAAAAATATACCATCCAGGTTCATTTAGCATCTTTGAATCATCATTGCCACATAATTGGTTTTTGAACCTTGTAACATAGCAACAATATTTATGATGCCATAAATCACGCTATAATATCAACCCATAAAAGGCCATGATATATATATATATATATATGTACGTGTGTGTAGTAAGTGCTTGCAAGAGTTAATTTTTCTTCCCTTTCAATGTAAGTCTCTTATGCTTATTTTTGGCACTTTACTTTATATATTAGACACAACATTTGGTTAAGTGTCTATTCACCATTTGATACAATTTTTGCTTAATTATTTTTTCATTGTAAGACAACATTTAATTAAGGGTTTGTTTGGATTGCAATTACACTAATGGATACCATGCTTGGGTATCCATTAAGGCGATATGATTAGGACGATATGATTCCTCTCTCATATCTCTCATATTCCCACCACTAGAAAAGACAATTTTACCCTCTCTCTCATATAGTGATGTCCGCCTCTCTCTCTCTCTCTCTCTCTCTCTCTCTCTCTCTCTCTCTCTCTCATCAAAATTAGGCATAAATCCTCTTGCCCTATATTTGATAAGGATTATACTTAATAAGTTTTTTGTTCTATGTTTTTATCTATCTTTTGATGGTGCTTCTATGTTTATCTTCACATTTGGTAGTAAGCTCTATAGTGCTTCTATCTTTATCCTCATGTGCATATAATCTCTTTAATGATAGTGTGATTGATTATGCTTCCAATATCTTATCAATCTTTTTCTCTCCTAATCTGGGAGAAATTTTCCCTGAATCCCTTTCTTTTGCTCATCTAAAGCAGAAATCATAAATTCCTCCTTCACACATCATCAGAAATTAAGATCGAACCTTTCTTTCTCGCACATCCAAAGGAAAAATCACGAATAAATCTTGGCTAGGGTTTCCTATCAAGGCCCCTATTGATCCAAACATACCTAGAGTTGTTTGTATATTCTTACCTTTTCTTGTGCCTGTATTTGGATTTGACTGATATTTGTGAGATTTTCACACATTGAAGTTCTTTAAGTTCTTTTAAAAAATTAAAAATCAAAACTTCTTCTCTGTATATTATGGTTAACATGGTCTTGAGTATTATAAAAATCTTGATGTACTTTTTATGAGGCGTTCTTTGTACATGACTATATATTATGGTTAACATGGTTTTGAGTATTATAAAAATCTTGATGTACTTTTTGTGAGGCGTTCTTTGTACATGATTTTCTGTTTGTACATTTAAAAGTAAGTGAGTAAGATAGGAAAAATAATATCTTCTAATTGTTGTATATCTTACCACACCTCATAGCTTAAGACAACAGCTATGGATATTATAGAAGTTTGCAAACTTATTCTATAATTACTGCTAGTGATTGATGTGATAACAAGAGACATTACTTGCGTAGCTAATTGAGTTATTTTTACCCTTATTATTCAGTAATATTTAGTTTTTCCTAAATTTCAACCTTTCATACAAAGAAACATTAAATCCCAAGCATATCCATTTGATTTGGTTAAAGTAAACCAAGCCACTATCACTACTTTATAGTCTCTTTAATAAGACTAAAATTATCAGCAAGATCTTCTCATTTTTTTTGCTTGGCTAATTATGTGAGTACGTCGATGGATTGATTTTAGGACTACGTACGGTTTTCATGCATGTTTGGTCCGTAGCCATGTTTTATCCAAATAAATTGGCAGTTCATCTACTATTATTTTTTATAGTTTTCATATGTTTGTGAACATCATCTTGGTTGTTAGTGATGTGAATTGTGTATATGTGCTAAATTTTGTGTGTGTATGCAGCTTAATTGTGTGTGTGTGTTAGTATGTTGAATTGTTGGGTTTATCTGTTGAATTGTGTGTGTGTGTGTGTGTGTGTGTGTGTGTGTGTGTGTGTGTTGCTTAAAGTTAATATATCTCTACTTGTATTGCTACAATGAAGTTAAAGTTAATGTATCTCAACTTATATTGCAAGAATGAAGTTAATGTATTTATAGCAGCTCTATTTGTATCTTGTTCTTAATAGGAATATATCATGTTGTGTTGATATATCCTAATTTATTAGATTAATGTGACACTTTTTATTTGCTTTCTTCTACATTCTAGTTAATGATTTGTGTTTATTTGGATGTTGTGACACAAAAAAGGGATTGGACGCAATGATGTTCAAGAAACGTAAGCTATCTAGTTTGTGTTTGTGATTGTGTTTCAGTGTTTTTATTTTTCTTGTTATTTTGAATTATTGTGATTCTTTTATATATATATATATATATATATATAAACATTTCTGTGTGTGTGAAATAAAAATGAAGTCTATGCAAGGAACTCTTATGGACAAAGTATTGTAGTTTGTATGATTATCACTTTATGGGATTTTGTTCAGGTAAATTTTTTAGTAGGCCACTCAATTTTCACCTTATTTTTATTCATCACTGAACTTCAATTTATATCAAAATAATTATTGAACTTTAATTTTCTTTCACCAGGTAGTCACTTGGAAAGGTTTCAACCCCTAATTGCTTGTGTGGTTGCTGAAAAGTCTAGAGTCAACTCACCATGGACACATCAACTAAAAAATGTTACACCAACTAAAAAATGACCCATCTTAAATGTAATGCCAACATCATTGTTCTCAAGAGGAAAAAGGAGGGACAGGAGAAAGAATATAGAGAAATGAGACAACAAGGAGCCATACCATCTGTGCGTGGGAAAGAGAACAAAAGTTTGATTTTTGTGATGGTGGTAAAGTAGGAGATACGATAGAAAAATGAAGAAGCACTGGAGTACTATATATAGGTGGTTCTTATGAAATCCTGGCCCTCCTAATTGCTTGGTGCACTATTTTTTTCACTTTGCATTTCATATTTGGAACACAATGAAGCTAGGGTTTACATGTGTAGTTAGGGTTTGCTCGCTGAAAATTAGTGGTGCTTAGATTAGTGAGGTTGTATGTGTTGTTTAAGGTTTTCAAGCTCTGAAATTGAGAGTTGGGTGTGAGAAGGAAACACCATTTGAATATGTCACTAATGGGTTTCCTATTATAGTATTGTTTTGTTCTAACTATGTGCCGACAAAGGGGTTGTTTCTTTTGTTGTAGTCCTTGGTAGTGGAGAAGTATAATATTTGATGTCATGCATGTATGCCTTACTTTATGTTTGGATGACGTTTTGTGTTGATGCTTTTACTTGTTACTATTGTTGGTTGAAGTTAACATATGTCAGACCAAATAAGTACATT